>NC_136976.1:58497285-58512285 GCF_032717465.1 Coenobita brevimanus
TTATACCATTTTCAGTGGATTTTAAAGATCTGTCCATCTCACCTCATGTAACTCCTCCCCCTTTCCTCTTCTCTCTCCCAAGCATTTTCTTCTCTCCCCTGTTCATGTACTTTCTCTCTTCCACTCTTTCCATTCCTCCTCTGTCCAGTTCTTTCCTCCTCCATTCCTCTTTCAGGCACTACCTTCACTCCATCTCATTCCAACCCCTCTCCACATCTCTTCTTCTCTAAGACTCTATATTCCCCTCTTTCCTCAGGCAAATCGTCCCTCAAACTCTTTCCTACTCTCTCTTCATTGTCAAGTACTCTAATTCCTTCAACTTTTTCCTCCACTCCAGCCTTTTTCTTTCTTCCCCTGTTTTACTATTGTTCCATTTCTAATACTCGTATTCTCCTTTTTCGAGTTCTTTTCTCCCACGCTGCTTCCTTCCCCCCGTCCTCCCTGCGGCTCTTATTTATTTACCCACTCCTCTCTCAGGTCAATCCTTCCTCTATTTCTATCTTTCCCAACATCTCTTTCCTCCGCTCTTCCCTCCAGCTCTTTTCTTGCCCTCTCCTCTCTCAGGTAGTCTCTTTTCTCCAGTTCTCTCCTCCCGTACAGCTCTTTCCGTTCTCCTTTCCTCTCTCAGCCAATTTCTTTTCCCAGATCATTCTTTGCAGATTCTTCTTACTCTCCTCTTCTATGTTTTTCTCCTTTTTTTTTTTACTTATTGGTAGTCTCTTCTCCAGTCCTCTCCTCCCCTACACTTTTTCTTCCTCTTCCTTTCTCTAGCAGACTTCTTACTACAAAACTTTTCTCTTCACTCCGTTTTCTTTTCTTTCTCCCTTTCCTCCCTCATGCAGTTTCCTCCTTCTAGTTATTTCCTTCTCTCTAGCTCCTTTCTTTCCTCTCTTTCGTTTCTTTCCTCCGCTTCAGATCTTTCCTCTCCTTCCCTATCCTCTTAAGCAATTTCTTTCCTTATGCTGTACCCTCCTCTGTTTCCATGAGGCTCTAAGCACTTTCCATCGCTCCTATCACCTGTGCTTTTCTTTATCACAGAAAACAATAACAAAAACAACACATACTCACTCCACACAATTCCCACCTTCACACTCCACTTAACCCATCATCCTCACACTTCACCCGCCCTCCACCCCCAGTCTTTCCATTCATCAGCCTCACATACTTCCTCCTTCACTCAGTCCACCACCCATCACACCTCACTTACCCCCTCCACTTCGCACGATCCATTCAGCTCGTCACCCCACCCATCCTCACACTGCACCTATGCCGCCATTCTCACACCTGACCCCCCCCCCACCCTCACACTTCACACAATCCCCCCAGCTCTCAACCTCCACCCAGCTTAGCCATCCATACCTTCCACATAACCTACCCATCTTCCCACAAAGCCTAACTTCCAAACCTCACTCTCCACTCAACCCCTCACTCTCATGGTCAACGAAAAAGCTTTATAAACAGACCAGATCAGATAATAAGATAGGTTGCCTGTTTGCCAAGTTACGAATCGCATTTAACACTTAAATTGGGGTATCTTTTTTTCCCTCTTGCTGCTAGTTAAAATATTAGTATCAGTTTCCATTACCCATCGTAGTACGGCGACGTCTTTGTTATACTGTGTTATTGCTACCATCGTACTTTTATTCAGATCTGCTCTTGTAGTGAAGGGGCTACCAAGGCTTCAGGGACGCCAGACACGTCCCGTCCGCATCACTGACTCTAAAAATGAGCGCCGGAAAATTGAGGCTTACCTTCCTCCTAGCTATTTCAGTTTTATAATACGACCCTTTATCATCTCACCACAACAGCTGCAGTCGGATTATTTTGCTCTAACTTCCGCTGTATCTCAAGACTGGTGACAACTAGATATAAAGTAGGGACGTGAACTGAAAATGACTGAAGCGTGTCGAAGGCTGGGCGAATGTTCATTGGATGATTTCCATGTCAATTACTCGAGACTGAATTCAAGTCTGAGGGTAAAATATTAGACCTTCGACGTTTGGCCTCCATAGACATTCTACAGACTATAATGTGTGTGTGTGTGTGTGTGTGTGTGTGTGTGTGTGTGTGTAAGGGGAAGTAATAAAACTGAGCTGCTCTGCTGTTATCATCAGCCCCACTGTTCTGCTGGGTTTATCAAATGCAGTGTTACCTTTCCATCACTTCCCGTTCAGCGCAAGGACGCCTTTTTCATTCTCTGCCAGCTGCCGTCAGATGATATTAATTAGTTCAAGAGACCGCATCGCGCTGAAAGATCTGTTATTGTTTTAACCTTTTCATTGTGAGATATCCTTCGTAAGCTCATTAATATATTTTTTTAGCAACCAAAATAAAAGAGAAATATGCTCATCTTAGTGAAGGGCTATGTGTTTATTTTCAAAAAAAAAAAAAAAAAGAAGAAGAAGACATTATTACTCCTTCCAGGTCCTGGGACCCGAGGCTAGGCTACTGTAGTCGCAGCATTTTAAGATTAATCGGGTGGCTAATGCTGTACATGGCACTCTAAAATAGAAAACTTTCAGTCACTTCACGGGAATTCGAACCCGTGCCCGTGAGTGGCAATATGATGGTTTCCCAGACTGGCATCCTTGACCGTTATATCTCAAGGATTAGCTTGTCCATTATACTCTGCCTAACGACCAGTAAATTTATTAACCACTGATAAACCTCCTGAAATCTGAGGGTTAAGTTACCAAGCCGCCAAACAGTAGCTTAAAATGATAACAAGGTGGCAGATGCTGGCTGGTCCACGAAAATTTCCTACCCAATTCTTGTATCGCTATATGTGACCGGAAATGGTGTTCAGTCTTTTCCAGTTTTTCCTGGACGATTTGAAACTACATAATCTATAGCAGGGGTACCCGGCGCTGCTGGGCCAAAAAGGCGAACACTCTAATCCTATTTGTTCTAGTTCAGTCTTTCTTTCTACTCCAGAAAGACCATGTACCTCTTATGCTTTTGAAGAGGGAATACAAGAGGTCCAGGAACTTTCTATTTCAGCTTTCGCAGACTAACGCACAGTATTTATGCGCACTTGTTTACTATTATCGTTGACCTCAAATGACCTCCGGCCGGTGACCTAAAATAACTTCGGAGGTCAACCACACAGCCTATGTCCGAACTGGAGGTCATGCGAGTCTCCATGCCAAAAATTGGGCTGCAGGGGTACCCGGCGCTGCCCGGGCCAAAAAGGCGAACACTCTGCTTGTGACCTCAAATGACTCTGATCTGATTTTTGACTCCCCCAAAACCATCCTTGGGTCACCCTGATTCAGAATATATACGGGTCTGGAGGTCTCTGGCCCTTGGTTTGGGCGTGATTGAAGAACAAACAAATAAACAAACTGCGGCTCTTTTATATACTGTATATACAGATAAATAAGATAATTTTGTTAGCTACCAAGAGACGATTTTCGTTCAGCTTGGTAGTGGTATTCTGTCGAGAAAAAATCTTTAAGGACGTTCTAGATATGGAGTACGCTGTACTGTACCGTTGCTACCGCCGGACGAAATTTATTCAACTAAGGAGTGGCACAGCGTCTCCTGTAACTCTTTGGCGACGCAAAACACCTGATTTATTTCCTTCTTGCCACTCTAGGACTACAGTATTTCCACTCAGGCTAGGAGACACTTCCTCTAGTCTGGTTAGTTAGAACTTTGATGTGGACTTTCTCTTGTTAATAATTCTTTGGAAGGGACCAATTCTTACAGCCTTCCAGCATCCGGTTCTTTCATCTTTCCATATATATATATATATATATATATATATATATATATATATATATATATATATATATATATATATATATATATATATATATATATATATATATATATATATATATATATATATATATATATATATATATATATATATATATATATATTTTACGTGTCCGACTCTGGGCTAAGGCTTCAGGGCCTATTTCTCGGGGGCAGTGACCTATCCCAAGGCCCAGTAGTCCTCCTACACCTCCACATCACTTCGGCACTAACACCCACCATCCATATTGAATACATGCTAGGGCTGTCTCATACAGGATTGGTGTATTGGTATTAGCGGGGGTATTTTTACGACATGTCGGCGGGTCATCTCGGAGATCAGGAAAGTCTGCTTTTTAAGAAATTCAAATCCTTAAACTGTTACCTGCCCCAGCCGGGATTAGATCCTGGGTCCGTTAGGACTGCAGGCCGCCTCTCTCTCTCTCTCTCTCTCTCTCTCTCTCTCCCCCCATATATATATATATATATATATATATATATATATATATATATATATATAAACAGCACATCAACAATGGACCCATGGCACCGTAACTTCCATAAAAGACAAATAAGGATGTACATGACACCCGCCAGCATTTTCTTTCAATATATTTCTCCGAATTTTCGGACACTTCACGTGGCCATCATCAGGGTACATATGTGGGATCCTACGAAAGAGCAATACTCGTTGTTGTAGTACAACGAGTATTGCTCTTTCGTAGGATCCCACATATGTACCCTGATGATGGCCACGTGAAGTGTCCGAAAATTCGAAGAAATATATTGAGAGAAAATGCTGGCGGGTGTCATGTACATCCTTATTTGTCTTTTATATATATATATATATATATATATATATATATATATATATATATATATATATATATATATATATATATATGTATGTATGCATGCATATCTACATATCACTTTCCTACCCGTTTCGTCGTAACTCCGAGCCATTCTCTAATGCAACAAGTGTGAGAAAAGAATGACACACTTGATGTCAGGGATCTGCACGAATATACTGTAGGTGTATTTTAAAAGTACACACACACACACACACACACACACACACACACACACACACACACACACACACACACACACACATACACACACACACAATAGCTCACACATAGACAAACATTGACGATCTGCTATCATGCGCGCGCGCACACACACACACACACACACACACACACACACACACACACACACACACACAGGATCTATTACAATATATTTCCTCACTCTTTGGACGGCTGGGAACGATATCAACAACAGTAACAACACACAATTGCACCATCAACGACAACAACGATAACAACAGCAGGACTAGTGAGATCAGAGCACACAGGGGGTTAGGGAGGGGAGTGGAAGAGAGAGGAGAGGGGAAGGAGGAATAGTGAGGGGGAATGAGCATAAGAAGGAAAATGGGAAGGGAAGGGGAATGGGAAATGAAAGGGGAAGGGGAGAAGAAGGAGAGGAGAGAGGGAGGGGGAAAGGAAGAGGAGAAGAGAGGTCAAGAGAAGGCTAAAGGGGAGGGAAAGGAGGGGAGAGAAAAAAAGAGTGAGGAGGTGAGGAATGGGGAGAGGGAGGAGTAGAAGGGGGAGAGGGAGGAGTGGAAGGGGGAGAGGGAGGAGTGGAAGGGGGAGAGGGAGGAGTGGAAGCGGGAGAGGGAGGAGTGGAAGGGGGAGAGGGAGGAGTGGAAGGGGGAGAGGGAGGAGTGGAAGGGGGAGAGGGAGGTGAACAGTACGCTGAAAGTTGATCCCCTGCAAATAATGTTTTCCATAGGGCTCAGAGTCGTAGGTCTTTCACAGAGGGATGGGGGTGCATGGAGGGGGAGGGAGGAGGGTGGAGGTGGAGGTGGAGTGTGGGAGTTGGGCGATGAGTGGAGGCAGGAGAACAAGGGTAAACAAAGACCAAAGGTGGGGGTTGGGTGGAATATGTGAGTGAGGTAGGCGACAGGTGAACTGTGGGGTTTTGGGTGGACAGGTGTATTTGTATATGGTAGATATCTATATCTATATCTGTCTGTCTATCTATCTATCTATCTATCTCTATCTATCTGTCTATATATATATATATATATATATATACATACATGATACATACATGAGAGAGAGAGAGAGAGAGAGAGAGAGAGAGAGAGAATGATTAACGAGTGAGGATGGATAGGACTGGGATCTCAACTGTATATGTATCATGCAACTCTCACCCCGTATATGAATAGTAAATAAATGAATATATAAATGAATGAATGTTTCGTGGATCTCCAAGCGTCATAACTTCATCCTTTTCCAGTCCCTGAAAAAACACGCACACATTTTCAACACTACTCTTATATTTGCAACTCACTCAGCAAAATATTTAAGCTCAGAATTTTATGTATATTTATTCTCTGTCTTCTACTCAGTTAGACTCACCCTGCCCATTCCTAAGAGCCAGAAAGAACTAACATTATTTTCGTGAGGTGCTTAATGGATATGCGATATTCCCTTGTTATATGTTGCCTTTTTCATGTTTTTTGTTATATTATGTTCACACTATTTTACAAAAATATCGCTCCCGTAAAACTGATTCGCTTATTGCCATAAATCAACAGTAACCATTATATGAAGGAATTTTTTTAGATTTGGAACACATCTCTGACTTAGCCCACCTCCAGTCTAAGCAAATCGTCCTGAATTCATCTTCATACCAACATCTTTCCCCACTTACATACACTCTCATCACAAAGTCCATCCATCTCTTCGCTCACCCACTCTCATCTGTATTTAGTTATTCAACAATTCTTCTCTCCTCTCTCCTACCCAAATATATGTCATTCGAAAGTCCATCCGTCCTTCTCATTTGGACCCCATCCGTCTTTCTACCCACACCCTTTCTTCTATTCCACCCACTCTACCCCCACACCCAATCCTCTTCCCTTCCACTCCACTCAAACTCCCTCATGTCTTCCCATCCATCCCATCACCACACCCTCTATTCTACCCACCACATCACTACACCCTCTCTTCCAGCTCCCATACCTCGACTGTCTCTTCATCCCACTCGCTCCACACCTATACTCGGTTCCACGGAGTCTGACGCACTGATTTTGCCAGCTGAGGACAGGTGGATTTGGTAACACTGCGCGATGCACTCGGGCGGTGATTGGTGTTTTTCTGTTGTGTTTGAATGTGCACCAAATTGACTTTGTATTTCCTACCAAGGCACCTCATTGATTTGTAAAATGCCGGAATATATAGATACAAATTAAAGCAATGACATCATTAATGATAAGTATGTACCTTCTAGATACTAAAGATAAATTTGAACGACAGAGATAACAAAAACTAAGTAAAGTCGCAACTGGATGCATACGAACACAGTTAGCGACTGCGGCCGGAATTCAGACGTTCATAGCGAGGTGGTTCCGAGGTCCTGTGAGGGCTTGAATGTTTTTCCCACCACTGCTACACAGTGTCACAGTCTACAGTCCACACCATGCCCTTCATTACCTCATCTGCTAATATACAACCTTACCCTAGATACTCTCAGCTTCTAATAATTATGATTTGTGTGAGCACACACACACACACACACACACACACACACACACACACACACACACACCTCACTGGGGTCAATACATGCTATTCTCAATACATATAGTGTACATAAACATTTTCATTACCTTCATAGGTAACAGTAGCTTTAAATATTTGCATTTGTTTGTATTCCCAGTCAGATTAAGTCAAATTATTTCTTACATGAATAAGTTTGGTGTTGGATTTTCCCAAACATTTTCGTATCATGAGACAGACATACATACAGACAGACGGACACCCAATCCCTGGCCACCGTGCACCCATTCCTCAAGCATGTATCTCTGTCCCCTCGACAGAGCCGGGAAAGTAATGGATTACATCACTGAAGAATGAATCGAATTTCTGGTAATTGGTGGAAGGAGAGTAAGATAAAAGGAAACCTCATGAGAAAATAACAGTTTAACTCTGCTGCTGTAATAAAACCGCGTGCAATGTGAACGAAATCAAACACAATGAAATGAATTTAAAATAAATCAGTCGCTGACTCTTGTTCGTATGCGTCCAGTCGCGACTTTACTTAGTTTTTGTTATCATTGTCGTTCAGGTTTATCTCTAGTATTTAGAAGGCACATACTTATCATTAATGATATCATTGCTTTAATTTGTATCTATATATTCCGGCATTTTACAAATCAATGAGTTGCCTTGGTAGGAAATACAAAGTCAATTTGGAGCACATTCAAACACAACAGAAAAACACCAATCACCGCCCGAGTGCATCGCGCAGTGTTACCAAATCCACCTGTCCTCAGCTGGCAAAATCAGTGCGCCAGACTCCGTGGAACCGAGTATACACCCTTCTCACTCACTTCATCCCCACACACTGCTCTCTTAGCACCCACTGCATCCCTGCCTCCTCTCTCATCCCATCCACGCCGCTTACTTATCTCCTCTCCTCCTCTCACATACCCCATTCCACACTCTTCTGCAAACCACTCAACAGAATATTTCCCTTTCTTCCACTTTTCTTCCCATCTCACAAGAGAATATTCCCGCTTCTTCCAGCTTCACAACAGAACATATCCTCTTCCTCCCACCTCCAAGCGAATATTCCTACTTATTTTCACCCTTGAGTATAATAATCCCCCTTCTTTCCATCCAAACAACTAATTATTTTCTCTTTTCCCACTTCAGTAAGAGAATAATCTTTCTTTTTCTCACCCCCACAAGAGACTGTCATCTTATTCCCACCTCTGCTACAGATTATCTTTTTCTTTTCTCATCCTAACAACAGAGTATACTCTCTCCTGTGCCTTCATTTTCTCTACTTTTTAAGCAAACCCACCCTCACCCTGATCATCGTCCAGGCATTCCAATATTCTTTCCTTTCCTTACCATCAGCAGCCTCTCCTCTAGCCACACCCCACTGGATTCTCTCCCTACCCACAGCCTCTCTCTATCCCCTCGTACCCCCACCCTCCAGTCTTCTCACATCCACTCACACATCTACACACCCTTTTCTTCCCTCCTAACTCCCCACAGCCTTGTCCTTACCCTCCCCTTACACATTCCCCCTCCTGCTTCGCCCCTCCCGTCTCTTCGAAGACATGGGCCGACTCAGGCTAATTTTTCACGGAGCTGAGTGCTGTTCTGGGATGTAAGTGCCTTCATACAAGCTCACAGTGAGAGGTGAATCATCAGTAAAATTCATGCATCTGCCATTCAACCGCTCTCTCTGGTGTTTATTTGTCAGTCTCTTTGATGCCTCTCTCTCTCTCTCTCTCTCTCTCATTTCACATTACTTTTACAGTAGTTTCTTTCCCGTCCTCCTTCTCAGTCACATTTCACTCTATTTACTCCGCAATCTTGTAGTTGCTCATAATATTTATTTCTATTCATCCCTTCGTGTGCTAAATAATATTCCTGGTAGGTGCTGTTTAATCACACACGACGAGACGCCATTCTGAAGCTGCAGGAAATTGTATGGAAGTAGACTGGCATAACCTAATTAAGATTTCTCTTGTTCTGAAAGGGTTAATGAAGATTTTTTTGACTCCTTTATTGGGATGACGTTTTCCAAAATTTCACTCTTGCTATATTCAGCTGCAATATTTTGATGAGAGAAGTTTCGTGCCAGGTCGAACCGCGCGCAGGTGGCGTGACGTCATGCGGCCTACCTGTCCCTCTTCTCCTTTCTCCCCTACCCTTACTTCTCCTGTCTGCTCCATTTTCTGTAGTGTTCACACTCCCTGACTCCCAAGCCTTCACTGACAGCTCCGTTCTCTCTCTCTCTCTCTCATTTTCTATACAAGTCTATGTCTGTATGTATGTATGTCTATTTTTCCCTCTGTCTAATATCCTGAACTTGCTATTCTGTATTCTTGTGTGTGTGTGTGTGTGTGTGTGTGTGTGTGTGTGTGTATATATATATATATATATATATATATATATATATATATATATATATATATATATATATATATATAATTACAGAGAGAGAAAGAGAGAGAGAATATGAGTGAGATGTTCCTTCTGATGCAATTCCCGTGTCCTTTGACACTCCCATATACAGGGTGAGTCAAAAGTAGCGCCCAACTTCTATTTCTATGGCTGTCATTTGATTGTTTGTTTGCCATTTGTATTACAGTGTACAAGATGGTAGAAATCAGCAATAACCTGAAAAACAAAAACAATAAGATTTAACTAAGAAAATTAATAATGCAAGACAAATATTAACATGACCTCCAAGAATCTGGGCGCTACTTTTGACTCACCCTGTAGATACAGGGTTCAGTCTCTCTCTCTCTCTCTCTCTCTGATTATTTATATACCGTATAATATCAGTATACATTACACAGATAGATAGGTAGATAGATAGATAGATAGACAGATAGATAGAAAGGTTTGTATGGAATAGTTATTGCAAGAAAAATGTAGTGAATATTTATTAGCCCCCTTTATATATATATACTATTTCTTATAGTGCATATCCACTTATTATGTCTTCACAACATTGTATACATGTCAGTATATAATGAGAGAGAGAGAGATGGTGTAATTGAGGTGTTTCTCCGAACCTCATGCAATACAATTTCAGTATATATTAGACAGAGGGATAGATAGATAAATAGATAGACAATTTGTATAGAAGAGTTATTGCAAGAAAAACGTAGTGAATATGTCCACCCATTTGATATTTTCATGGGTAACTTGAAAAGTATCTTTGAAAAACATCCCTTCGTGTTTCGTGCTTTTAGTCGTGAGTCATATTCTTGCCATTAGAATTTGGTAAAATCAGTGTTGGAAGTGCATCATCCTCTAGTCTTCTTTGACTTGGAGGTACTCGTGTGTCCAGCAGTTTATATCTGAGTGACCTTTTAAACGCTATTTGCTCAAAATGACGACTGCATACTCGCGCTATGACTGGGTTAAAGATGCCTTTTCTTTTACCCAAATGTATCCATTTTTGAAGAACTTCATTTCTTGATAATCTAAAGAAGCTGACACTCTTAACCTTCTTTCCAGAGTCTTCATAACACCCGAATACTGCACAATTAGTAGGCACTGAATAGTTGTGAACAGCACGGTGAACTTAAGAGAACTGAGCGAGCCAGCATCACCGCTGGCCGCGTGACATCATTCATTCATTCATTCATTCATTGCCAGACGCCATGTATCCCAAACGGGGTGACCAAGGGCTCAGAGTTAATTGTTTTACAGGGAGGGGCACCAATCCTCCACCAACCCCACTTGACACGTAGGGATGCCAACAGCATCTGGTGTTCCCAGGCGGTCAGCCATCTAAGTACTAACCAGACCCAACACGCGTTTTCGTCTGGCCGAGGTTTGACCTGTTGTTAGGCCTTGGTAGGTGCTGTTAAATCACAGAGGACGAGACGCCATTCTGAAGCTGCAGGAAATTGTGTGGAAGTAGACTGACATAACATAATTAAGATTTCTCTCATTCTGAAAGAGTTAGTGAAGATTTTTTTTCACCCCTTTATTAGGATGACGTCTTTCTAAATTTCACTCCTGCTATCTTCTGGATTATTTTGATGGGAGAAGTTTTTCGCAATGAAGGTAGAAAAAAAAATAATCACCGTTATTTTTATTCGCTTCTGATACGTTTTCTAAGCTTGATAAGGTCAGTTGGTGACAAAATTAAAATAGATAAAATACTGTTGCGCTAAATTAACCCCTAGAGAACGGCCATCCAATCCTACGCTGCACGAAATCACGTGAATATATCCAGTATAAGATTGCCAAGAAATCCTATGGCTTTAAAAGGTTTGTGCTCGTATATCAGTAATCGTATTTAGCTTCTAGAGCTGCATAAATTCCTATGGAGGTAGCCAGTAAAAACAAACACAGTGTATCATGTTGTGAAAGAGTGGACAATGTCTATAACCTTCAGAGAATAAATCACCTCGAGACTGCATTAAATCGTGCTGAGATAACCGGAAGTAAATACTTGCAATAGGTTACCTTACGTCTAGAAAGGGATATCTCCTCTATCACAGTACATACACATTATATATATATATATATATATATATATATATATATATATATATATATATATATATATATATATTGTACCCTACACAGCTGCCCGGCTTCAGCTGAGGCCTTCAGCGCAACAAAATCACAAAAATCGGGTTCAGCGGTCAGACGTGGTAGTAAAGCTCCAGGAGAAAATACTCTTGCACTTTTCTCTTTGATCACTTTGGTTTCGCGGAATCTTTATTTTTTTCACATTAAAAATGATTACTATACGAATAGGCAGCTTTATTGTAGCATAAATCAATGTAAGAAAATTCGACCAAAATTTCAAATAAATTTTTCAGTGATTTATGCCTAACAACCTTTCCTATGATGCCAGGAGTGTGTACAAAATATTTCAGCTTGATATATCCATTGGTGCCTGAGTTATGATCGTTTGTCATTTCAGCTTTATACACACACACACACACACACACATATATATATATATATATATATATATATATATATATATATATATATATATATATGTGTGTGTGTGTGTGTGTGTGTGTGTATTGATAGAAAGTGAGAGAGGGAAGAGGTAGGATGGATTAACCAACCCTCGACCACAAACTCCCTCAAGTTGCCTATTCTCACCTGATAACTTTATTGAAGTCGGTCCACCTGGCTTGCAAAGCCCCTTCCATGATAATTATTAGTGAACAATACATAAACTGTGCAATAAAGTAATCATTAGTTATTATACAGGTTTTCTAGACATAATTTACCAAGAAAAATATTGCAGAACAGTTACTAAAATGCATAAAACGACAAGTGGTCCGACAGCATGCATCGCTGCATGTTTATTTTGAAACGCCTATCACGTAGTTTTCAAAATAAATAGATTAATGTTTCATCTGGTAAATGCTGAAATGAATGTACTGACTGCTACGTATGAAAATGGCACGATTCTCAGAACCGAACAATGAGAACGGGAGCCTGAAAGTTTTAAGACTGCCGGCCGAAATCGAGGGCGCCGAATAAGCTTAACACGTGACCTCATATTGTAAAGGACAATAAAACAGCATCTATTATTTTATATAAAGCAAGAACTAATACCCTACCCTTAAATGATAGGAAAAGACACACAAGTGAGAGCACATCTTGTAATATACTGTATGCGGAGCAGAAAATGAAGATCTGAGACATTTTATCCTGGAATGCCCAGAATATTTAGAATTTGGCGCAACAGCAAGAGAACTGCAACAGCCATATGAAGAAAATGAAAATGATGTAGTGGAAACATTTTTATTTGAAAGGAGTAGAATGGAAGAAAGAACTATTACATAAATTTTTGAAAAAAAAAAAAAATAAAAAATAAAGGAACTCACTAACCTACATGAAGCATAGCAAAGCAGTCCAACAACAAAATAATAAGGGATGAGGAAATCAAAACATACCGGGTAGGAAGTAACTGGAAGATAATATATATATATATATATATATATATATATATATATATATATATATATATATATATATATATATATATATATTAATGGAGGTAGGCTACCGATGAAAAGGTGATACTTTCACAAATTTCATCATCATCACGTGGCGCGTGAGGTAAGTGCAGACGATCTTTAACTGATCTGTACTGATATTTTGCGGCAAATGGCTTTATATTACTTCTGTATAAAGAGATATGAAAGTGAATTTTTTATTTTCTTGAAACAGTACGGAAAGACTAAGTGTTTATAATTAATCAGTTTCTGAGCTGAGAAAAGTTTTTGTCCCGGAAATGAGACAGTATGCTAATGTTTCATAGCAAACAACACCTTTCACGGGATGAGCGAGTCACTGCATACGATCTTCACCTGGGGTCTACTAACATTTTGGAATCAAACACTTCACATTAGTTTCATAATTATATAAGTATATGGATAGTTTTTTTTTTCATTTTATCAAAATAATGAGAAAGTATGAACATCGATATCTGCGCTATGAACAAGATGGGTCCCGGAAATAAGATGGTATGGTAACTTACATGAGTGATTTCTTTCTACTTGCCATAATGAAGTGTCTTCCACAATCGCTTAAAGGCCGCCTTCGGCGGCTTCCCCTCGTTGTCAAGTCGCTTCCTATCTTCAATCAGAAATGAGTCATAGCTCGGGAACCGGTTGCCCGACTGGACTGGAAATTGTATTATTCTTCAAGTTGAGAGCATTTTTTTAACGGCTCCTTGCGCTACATGCGCCGGTTTTTGCTGTGTTCCGGTAACAAACATATAGAAAATGGATCATTGTAATATAGATTGTAGTGAGTAAAAATGTTAATAATATTTTACTTGTGGCTACAGTGATACATCAAGCACATAAAATAAAGTAGTATAGTTGACCGACTTTTTATGTATCGAATTAAGTTATCAGGTGAGAATTGGCAACTTTTGGGAGTTTGTGGCCAAGGGAGTTGGGTGCCAGTAAACAACTTTAATGATGTGGCCTGGTGATTAGGCGCGCGCGCGCGCACACACACACACACACACACACACACACACACACACACATTGCCTTACAAAGATAAAAAAAAAAGTCACCAACAGTCCCTATTACACCCCTAATAATTTAAAAGCTGAAATCAAGTTTGGCTTTAATGTTACTTATTCCTACATTACCTGTGTGATAACCCCTTTCTGTCCGTTTTTGTCTCTCTGTCTGTCTGCCTGTCTGTATATATATACTTCTTGTTATGCCAGCCACAGAAAGTTCTGTTGAGATTACAAGAGACGCCTCGAGGCGAAGGGGATAGAAACTAAGTCCATTAACATCATTAGTATGATTACGTCACTTTTTTTTTTTTCTTTTTGTATAAAGATTTCAGTGAAGTTAAGAGGAGCTAGTTGCCCATATATGCAGACATACATACATATTATATAATGTACATACTGTACATGCATAACAAGAAATGTGCAAACACACATACATATTATATGGGCCTAAACATATACATATATAAGTACTTGCATATATATGCCCTTCCAAACATATTTACAGTATATCCATACATGTATACACACATACACACAGACACAAGCATCGGACATCATACAATCCCGTATATAAATAAAGGTAAACAGATTATGCCCAAATATTGAAACTGTTTCTTGTACGCACCGTGTACATCAATCATGTATTTGTATTACACACACACACAC
>NC_136976.1:58517285-58624785 GCF_032717465.1 Coenobita brevimanus
TAGCTGTAATTTCTCTGACAATCACCAGAAGCTATTATCCTGATGTGGGAAACCCCAACCCTCTGATGATGCTTTACATCTTCACTAGGAATTTCTCATATATTAAGTAAAATTATCTTCTGTTAATCAAGCATCGCCGGACGGAAAGGAAAAGGCTTCATCTAAAAATATCTGAAGCCAAAGTTACCGGCCAAAAATGTGAATTCTGAGGCATATTGTGGCACGTTACTTTTTTTTTTTCCTTTTGTCGACCGAGATCAGTTACATTCCACCAATAAATATAAAGAATGTTTTAAAAAACGAGTATATATTAGAAGTGGTGACATGCGTTCCTGTGTGTGAAGGAGGAGGACTGCTGAGCCTCAGGAAACGGATAGATGCTCATATACCTAGAGTCAGACTAAATTTAAAAAAAAAAAAGTTCTTTAAGACAGCAAGTGAATTTGTTGGTGAGACAATATGGAAAATGTGGGTTTTACCAAAAGTTTAGGTATAACAAAAATTTTCTTTAAATTTTAACACAGATGTTGTGAAGTTAGACCGTCTCCTTCTTTCCCTTCTTCTCTTAGAACGATTAATTCATTCCTAAAACCGCCAATTATTTTAATCTACTTAAGAGATTTTTCCTACTGGTTGCGTTACATAAAGTCTTCGCTAAATCTTTCGAGAAGTGTCTCCTAAGCTGAATGAAACTGTCCAGTGGCGAGAAGAATACTCTGAAATAAGCGCGTCATCGAAGTAAGGAGAGAAAGAGGTATTAACACTCTTTCTGCTTAGACACTGAGTTTGTGGGTCTTTGTTTTCTTCGTGCTTACTTTTTGCTCTTGGGACGGTTAGTAGGGTATTGTAGTTTGGTGGAGCTGAGTTTAATATTATGACTGCGTGCGACTTCTGTGGTCTTTGAAAGAATCTACAGGCATTACCTGGAATTTCACAAAGTTCTTCATTCTCGGCCAAAACCTTGCTTAAGACAGTGTTCAAATTTCTTGGAGGGGTGAGTTTCTTCGAGCCGAAATCGTCTGATGTTAGACGGAACAAAATGCGAAGATTGCATATCACAGCCACATATCGTTGCGTTTTTTGTTTTATTCTTGATGGCGCCAGGCAAACCTAGTTAGCTTATGAGTAATTTTCCAAGCTGGGAGAGTCAGAATAACCTTCAAAACCACCTCATTATGCAAGGATCTCTAACTAAGTTTAATGTAATAGTCTGGTGACAGAAAGAGGTAAAATGAAAATTCATCCTTCTGCCGGAGTAGACGCAGTCGTCTGTATCATACTTCCATGTTGTTTGATTTCGTACTTCTGTATGGCCCGTACTCATTAGTTTTAGGAGGATATCAGGCCCTTCTTCCTTGCAGTGTATATCCCCATACGGCTGGTGAGCACTCTCTCGTACGGTACGTTATTAACGAAAAAGTACAGCGATGTTAGAGCTTTCAGGATGCTATGCCTTCTCCGAGCGTAACAGAAATGTTTGGAGTTTTGCTGGAATAGATTACGTGTGTCGTTCCTACCATGAAAGGGTTAATGGGACCAAAAAACACTTCCAGGCTCCACTGATACTCTAAGTGCAGATGATCATCGTGCGTTTGCTTGAATGAAATACTTGAGTTGTCCCGACCAAAAGATGATAATAAAAAAAAAAAAAAAGGGAAGGAAATGGTAAAGTGTAGCATGGAAAACTAGAAGGGCACTCAGTGAAGCGTATCTCTCCGACAGTGGCAACGTAATTTCCCAACCACTCTTCAGGATCGGTTAGGTTTTCTCACCAATCATAAGGGTTTCGCATAAAGTGTTTTCCGGACCCAGAATCTGTAATACGATCCGGATCGGTCCCAAAAGTTAATCGATTGTTCCCTGGGACATGGGCTATCTACCCACCAAATTTGGTCCAAATCTCTCTTAGTTTTAGAGTAATCCTGCTGAGACAGAGAAACAAACAAACAAACAAACATAAACAGGGGTGAAAACATACTCTCCTTGTCGGAGAGCATTAATGACCAAGAAAGAATTGATACAAAGTGTCCTGAAGCGACACTACAACACTATGTGGTTTGTTTAATATGATTTTTTTTTTTTTTTTTTTTTTTTTAGTGCTTCTCATGGTTGTTATGTTAGGTCTATTAACTGTCGATGGTACGCCATTTTCGCGCGGCCGAGCATATGTTAGGACTCCATATTATAATTACAAATCATAACAGATAGATAGATAAATAGATAGATAGAGAGACAGATAGAAGCAGGGAGTCAGATGATGAGAAGGTGTTGTGTCTGCAAGAATCGAGCAATGCTAAACATGCTTACACACTCTTAACTCAAGGAATGCTTTATAGGCACACGACAGCGCCTAGTGACCATACACACACATACACACATACTCACACACAGGCTTCTAGAACTTTCCACTCACAAGGAACACATGTGATACGTTTCCTGTTTCACCAGAATTTAGGAAAGAGAGCTCAGAAAGAAGCTAGCCTTAGAACAGACAGGTCGCAGGGAGAAGGGCTTGGCAACTTGAGAGAGAGAGAGAGAGCGAGACAGGGAGACAGGGACTCTGCTCAACTCACTCGTGAGTGAGAGACTTGTTAATATTTCCAAGACAAATAAAAATAGTCCCATACTATTCTTTACCTCTCCTGTCACTACATGACAAATGGGAAAGAAGATTATCCACTTACAAGCTACTCAAATATAACAACCGCTCGCCCACAAGTCTAATATATAGAAAACTCCACCACAAGTAACTATAAAGTCTTTTATGACAGTTACCCCTTCCTCATTCTAGCATTTTTTGCTATGCTGTTCTTATTCTCTCTCTCTCTCTCTCTCTCTCTCTCTCTCTCTCCCATTTTGTTGTCTTATTTGAACAACTCCTTGAAATGGTACAATTGACCTCAGTCGAACAAAATCGCTCGGTATTAGTATGAAGTAAGAACTGAAAGGCTCCTATGTCTCATTTCCAACAGAATATAGTCATGTGTTGTTAGCTGCAACTGAACATTAGAGGCGTTGCAACCATGACAGAGTTAAGGGTGAAGTGTATTAGCTCTCTGAAGCTAGTATGATTCATTCCCAGCTAAATATACTACATAATCGTCTGGGGTTAGCTAGAGAAAATATTATAGTTATTCCTACAATGAGAGGGCTCAAGCGAAAGGGATAGTCGAGATAGCTTGTAAACTGATGAGTGGCTGAGCGGCAGGATTTCTCTCAGGTTGACAAAGTCGTCTGATGTTTGCCGGAGTAAATCACCTAAGTACATCACGTGATTATACGCGGAAGTGTTAACTCCTACAATAAGATGACGTCAAGCTATTTTCTTCTTGCTTTGTGTATACGATCTTATCTTTAAGACAGACCTCTTGTATTGGAAGGGTTAATGGAAGTTGTTATTTAATCTCTTCCGTCTGTCAAATTTTCATAAAAATGCATGAAATCGGGTGGAGGCAGCAACAATATATTACAACATGACACCACAGTACAGAAAGAATGAATGGTGCTAGTGCTGTCTTGGCTTCTTATTTATTTATGTATTTACAACCTCTGCTATTCCTTGATACTTACCTTCTTCTTCCTTACTCCCTATCTTCTCGTTCTAGCCTTCAGTCGGCTCTTCTCTCTTCCTTGTGCCTTTTTAATTAATATTTCTTGTGTCTCTTTTCTTTTCCTTTTCGTCACTTTCTCTTCTCTTGCTATGTTTGTTCCTCTCATCCTCTTCTCTTGCTATGTTTGTTCTCCTCATCCTCTTCCTTATCTTCGTCGTATCTTCTCTATTTTCCTCACTTTGTTCTCGTTATAAGCTGCTCCTCTTTTATTTTGTATACCTGCTATCTTTGTCTTCACCGTTTTCTTGTACTTTTTTTATAACCTTATTTTCTTTCCCACCTCTGTTCTTTTTTATCGTTCTTCTTTTCCTTTTCGCGTCTACTCGTTTCTCGCTTTCGTTTAGGCCTAAGTATTTTATCTTCCTTCTCTCTCTCTCTCTCTCTCTCTCTCTCCGTATCTTTTCTTCACTTGTTATTTTCTCTTGTTCCTTGTCTTCCCCTTCCTCCTGCTTGTGCTTTTCTTCGTCTTTGTATTTTTCCCCTCCTTTCTCTCTTTCCTTCATTTCTTCCTTCTCGTCCCTTCGCTTCTCATTCCTTCATCTGATTCTCTCTCTCTCCTTCTCCTGCTTTACATGTTATTCCATCCCCTTCATCGGCTTCTTAACCTCCATCTTCCTTCATCTTCCCTCTCCTCGATGTCATTTCCTCCTCTTCCTCTTCATCCTCCTTCTCTCTCTCTCTCTCTCTCTCTCTCTCTCTCTCTCTCTCTCTCTCTCTCTCTCCCTGTCCAGTTCTGTGCTTTCGAATTACGGCGCTAAATCCAGTGTTATTGAGTCATAATTCCGGGTTGGGGAAGGGCGAGACAATGGGGCAGAGGGGGTTTACGAGGCGGAGGTGAAGGAGGTGAGAGAGAGAGAGAGAGAGAGAGAGAGAGATTACTGGTACACAGATTACGTATGCGCTGACGAGAAGCCTGCACGTGGTGGCGCCGTGCACCATGAGTAGATTGACTACCTAGGAGCTGAACCTTCTCACATTTCCCTGCACCTCGCCATGGGAAAGACCCTGATCCTACCTCGATGAGGTGCCGTTTGCCACAAGACGGCACCGGATCCTTGCACAACGTATATATCAGATTGTACCTGCAGGACAGCCCAACAGAAGCAGTTTCCTACCTGTGGTCGACGGGGTCTGCTTGGCTAGAAAGATCTGAGTTAATCAACAACAAGAGCAGCAAAAACAGATCATGCAGGCCTCTTGATCCTGCCGCAGCCCTTTTATCTCGTACTATCGAATTCAGATGGTTGATTTTCGCTCAGTGCAGATGATTTTACTCAGTAAATAGCACCCCTAGGCAGTCAAAGATATCCGAAGCCCACCTCCCAAACTAGTATATCAGAAATCGATGGGAAGTTAAGTCCGTCTCTTCGCTCACGTATCCTCAACATCACTAAGTTACCCTTGAAAGCAGCCGGATAAATGGCCCTGGTGATAGGAAAATTCCTAAAGAGGTAGGGATGATTATTAAAATACATATCGATATGTTTATATGAAAATTATTCAAGGTCCCTATGTTCTGTTACTAAGGTATTGGAATTGCCATCACCTCCAAGGATAACCACTCCTACACTGCAGCCACCAATCAATTCTACCACTGTTGTACGGTCGCCATTCAAGTCTACCTCTCTAATACTGCCATCATTCAGCTTGGCCACTGGGGAATACTGCCACCATTTATACTGCTCAGCTCTACTGCAGCTACTAGTTGCTTCCATCCTAATACTGCATTCCAAGGTAGTGGACAATATACGATAAACAATAACATGCAGACTAATGGGTAAGGCACTCATACTAATTCCTTTTATACTCTGTCCACTTTGTCTTGGCCAATAATAACTGCCATCTTTCCATCCTGAATGCTGGGATGTAACAAAAAATTAACACTAAGGTATGGTGCTAGCCAATAAGAAGCACTGTGATTGGAACTAGTCACGAAAAAGGGTTATGATAAGGATGTAAAGGCGTAGAATTTTCTTAAGTCTGTCACTGAGCGACGAGAAATATTCGTAGGTTACGTAAGTCGAAATATCTCAGCCAGGTTAGCGTGACCCGAACTATACGACAAGTTGCAAAATATCTTACCCGGCTAAATAATAGGTATTAACACGGGCAGCTGGTTGATGTAGGCTGCCGATCAATTAAACAAAGAAAAAAATCATATGCTCAACTTTGAATGTATTTCGTGTATGTACTGGAGTATATTCTTTGACAAACAGGCCCATTTATCTATTACATCAGTATTAACTAGCACAGCAAAAGACACACACACACACACACACACACACACACACACACACACACACACACACACACACCAGAAGACTATAAGCAACCACACATAAATCAAATCTTAGCATTAAAACGATTTCCATAAATTTACCTTAGTTAACCTTAACCCACTCTCTCTCCAATGCTTCGTCATATCCACGCTCCTCTCTCTCTCTCTTTCGTGCTTCGTCATATCCAAGCTCTTCTCTCTCTTTAATGCTTCGTCATATCCACGCTCCTCTCTCTTTAATGCTTCGTCACATCCACACTCCCCCTCCCCCCCCCTCTCTCTCTCTCTAATGCTTCGTCATATCTACGCTCCTCCCTCCCTCTTTAATGCTTCGTTATATCTACGCTCCTCCCTCCCTCTTTAATGCTTCGTTATATCTACGCTCCTCCCTCCCTCTTTAATGCTTCGTCATCTCTCTCTCTCTCTCTCTCTCTCTCCTTTCCGTTTCCTCAACCTGTACTGAGAGATATCCAGTGCTACACATTGGCAGCTGTGCTACCTGTGGAGTGAGAAAAAGAATGGAAAATTAGATCCAGATATATACACAGACAGACAGATATTAAGCAGAGAGAGAGAGAGAGAGAGAGAGAGAGAGAAGGGTGTGTGGTTGAGAGATGGAGACACCTGAATAATAGTTTTGTACCTGCTGACTTGGGGACACTAATCTCTCTCTCTCTCTCAAAAACTCCTTAATGCAGAACAATTGGAAGAAACCTAAAAGGAGGATTACTGAGTGGGGTGGAGAGATGAGTGGGGAGGGATGAAGAGGTGAGTGGATTCGAGTGAAGAGGTATGTCTGCTGGGGTGAAAAGGCAGGTGGTGGGGTGTGGTGGGGTGGAGAGGTGGGTGGAGTGGGATGGGGACGTAATTGGTTTGGGGTGGCAACTTGACGTGGTGGTGTGGAGGGGTGAATGAAAAGGAAAACTCATTGCTGTGTGGTGGGAGGGAGATATGGGTGGCATATGGTGGAAAAGGAAGTGGAATGAGGTGCAGAGGCGAGTGGGCAGTAGTATAGGGGTAAATGAAGAGATGTGAAGCGATAGAGAAGCAGGGTAGAATTTGGAGTGGAGGCTGGCGGAGTGGACAGGTGGGTGTAGTGTGGACGAGAGGCTAATTTCAGGACTCCACTTCTTCCAACGTCAAAACAAGCAAGTCACTGAGAAGAAAAATCTAAGCATTTTTATTGTATTTACGAGTGCGTTTGTGTATACTTGTATGTAACTGTGTACTGTATTTACTTGTGTGTGTGTATGTGTGTGTGTGTGTGTGTGTGTGTGTGTGTGTGTGTGTGTGTGTGTGTGTGTGTGTGTGTGTGTGTGTGTGTGTGTGTGTGTGTGTGTACAGTATATGAGTGCGCGCGCAATTCCCCCAAACGACCATCTGACAAAAACATCTTTTAACCTCTCTCTCTCTCTCTCTCTCTCTCTCTCTCTCTCTCTCTCTCCTGCAAGTGGCCTCATCCTCACGTTGAGATATGTGTGAGGGCTTGGATTGGGGGGGAGCTGGGAGGATGGGGGCATGAAGAGGGGGGAAGAGAACCGTTTAATATGAAGAGGAGGGAAAAGGAAGAAGAGGGAAGAGCGGTAGGAGGAGGAATGAGAAGTGAGAGAGAAAATAGAAAAGAGGGAACATAGGGAGATGGAAATGATGAAAAAATACTGAGGTTTCTTTAGCTGGGAGGGAGGAAGAGAGACAATAAGAAGAAAAATGAAATGCGACAAAGAACTGGAGCTGTGAGAGAGAGATAGATAGATAGATAGATAGATAGATAGATAGAGAGAGAGAGAGAGAGAGAGAGAGAGATGAAAGAGCGCGTGAGAGTAAGGGGGGGGGGAGGATAAATGGAAGGGAGACGGGGGTAGAAAATTATACTAGACTCAAGAAAGAAGAGAGGGAATTCAGGGAGGGAGGGAATTCAAGAAGGGAGGAAAATGAAGGAGAGAGAAGATGAGAGAGACAGGCTAGAGAAAGGAAGAGTTAATGACGACAGCACAACAAAGGTCATTAAGGAGGAAGACTGAGGTGTGTGTGAGAGAGAGAGAGAGAGAGAGATGGAGACGATTATGTTTGAAAAATTACGTGAAGCACAACAAACCAAGACCCATTAGTCGACAGAATGAATGTAGGAAAGACAGTAGTGAATGAATGATGGAAAAAAAGGTTTAAAAATTAAATAAAAGGAGAAGATGGATTTGATGTTACTCGCTTAAAGACCGCCTTCGGTGGCCTCCGCTTGATGTTAGGTCACATCCTTTCTTCAGAAATGAGTCATAACTAGGGAATCGGTGGCTCGATTGAACTGGAAATTGTTTTATTCTTCAAGTTCGGGCATTTTAATGGTACCTTGCTCTCACAGAAACTTGCGCTACATGCGCTGTTTTTGTTGTGTTACGGTAGAAACAAACAAACAAACATACAGAAATCGGATCATTATAATAAAGATGCAGAACCAAGAACTAAAAAGGATGGATTTCAGAATAAGAAGTGCATAGATAATAAAGAAGATTATTGTTTGTGGGAGGAATTGAAGTAAGAACGAAGAAGACGAGAAAGTCAATAAAACTGTGAGAAAATAATGTGAGTGAAAGAGAGAAGGGGGTTAAGACAGACACAGTCGGAAAAGGAGTGGAATGAAAGGTAGACATCATGAGAGGAACTAAGGTAGGAGTGATGAAAGCAAGTGAAAGACGTACAATGAGTAAAGACTGAGAATAGAAAAGGGCAGTGGTTAGGAACGAGAATGAAGATGAAGATGGGATACCAGGAATGAAAGAGAATGAGTATAAGAACTGCAGGAAAAGGTATACCGGTAATGAAAGACAGAAAAAAAAAAAAACGGAGCCAAGAAGAGAGAAAAACAAACAAACAACAAGAAACACGAGGAATGTTAAAGGAAGAGGAGGAAGTTAGAAAGAAAGAGCCAAGAAAAAAAAAAGTGGAAAAGAAAGTACGGACAGCGATAAAGGAGAGACGAGAGGAAAAAGGGGGAAGACGAAAAAGTGGAAGGCTGAGAAGGAGAACTGGGTCGTCAGGAAGATTACTAAAAGAAAAAATAAGTAAAGAATTGTGATAAAAGAAACCGAGATGAGTCAAGGAATACCAAGCTTTTTATGCTGAATGTCACGAGCTTCTATCTTGTCCTTGGCCATTCTTCACTTTTTCATTATTTATATTTTCTCTTGTACGCTCATCATCGCATTTTCTTCGTACAAATATTGGTATCATTCATTGTTTCCTTTCTTTGTTTTTCTTTTTGTGGTTTTTATTTTCTGTTTAATTTACAATCGTTCTTTCCTATATTCTGGTTCTCTCTCTCTCTCTCTCTCTCTCTCATATTTTCCTCATTTTTGCTGTCTGTCTGTCTGTCTGCCTCCTTCCCTCCTTCCCTCCCTCTGTCTCTGGCTCTGTCAGTCTGTCTGTCTGTCTGTCTGTCTCTCTCTCTCTCTCTCTCTCTCTCTCTCTCTCTCTCTCTCTCTCGCTTTATCTCTCATGACCTATACTGGCAGCGGAAAAAGGGAGAATATGAGAAGAAAGTAGATTTGGAAAGTGGGTGATGGAGCCGGGAGTGGAAGAAAATCAATGTCTGAAACAGGGAAAAGGAGGGATAACAACAAGAAAAACATAAACCCAGAAAAAGTATACAAAAGAGAGGGGGGGAAAAAAAAAGGAATAGAGGGAAATAGAAGAAGAGTGATTAGGGACGAAAGAAAGTTGAACATATATACATGCATACATATACATATGCAAGTATATATATATATATATATATATATATATATATATATATATATATATATATATATATATATATATAAGAAAAAAGTGAAATCTGAATGGAGGGATGATGAGCGACTACTGATGAGAAGAAAGCTAAATACTGAGCCTAGAAATGTTAGTGCAACAAAAACTACCTTAGAGATACTTAGATAAATAAATCACACAGATCATAAGGTCTTGTCTCGATGTCCATTTCTTAATTTTGAAAGAAAAATTTACTGTCTTTTTGCAGAGAGCGGAAAATAAGATAACACAATGCTGTCCCTCACCTTCCACACTCTCCAGTAATTTGTCGTATTTAAACTAGGTAGAAGAAACGCCTTGTAGGACTGAAATGTCCGGAAATGCCTGACAGAGCTTCTATAGGAACGGTATAAATTAACACTTGAAGTGAAGCTACCCTTCATAAGGTATTACCGTATAACTAAGTAAATACAATTTGTTTATTATTTTCTGGACATAGGCAAAGATATACAGTAAGTATCGTCTGGTGAGCTTTGTTTTATACCAGGTGCTGTCAAATGCTGATTTATTCTTTTCTTGAATATATTTGTTGTTTCCCATTGTACAACAAATTTCGTGAGTTTGTTCCGTTTATATATCACACTTTTTGTCAAGAAGAACGTGGTAGTATCCAGGTTTACTCTGTGGCCCCAAATTTAAGTCCGCTGTCTCGGGTAGGGAGTGCTGGTGCTGGAGTAAATAGTATTTCTATATCAGTGTTACTAAGTCCCTTCAGTATTATAAAACATTTAACAAATATCCCACCGAGTCTACACTTTGCCAGTGAGATGTCGAGAGCTCTGTATTTCTACATAAAACTTACATTTACAGGCCGGATTTAATTTTTCTGCCCTTCGTAGCACTGTGTCTGATTATACCCTAGCTTTAATTGGGATCGCAGTACAGCACGGTATATTCAAGGTGAGGCTGGACAAGACTTCATGAAGCTTAGTGAAATTATTTCATCAATACTGTATTTTTGTAAAGTTTCTGACTAGCACTCCTATTTGTTTTCTTCCCTGCTCCGTAGCACTACTGAGAAAACTGATTGTCAGAAGTGGGATTCGAACCCACGCCCGGAAGACCGGACTGCGACCTGAACGCAGCGCCTTGGACCGCTCGGCCATCCTGACCTAGAAATGACAGAGAAAAGAAAGCTTAAGAACCAATGCTAATCGAGTGAACGAAGGTCATTAAGGCATTTAGTATGCACCAAGTCCCAATCTTCATCTGCAATACGATCAACAATGCTCAATGCTAGATTCAGGTCTTCAGTTATATTGCTAAGTAAACGGGACAAGTGGAAGACAGGAGAACAGGCAGAGGAGTGAGAACAGAAGGAAGAGGGAAGTGAACAGAATGAGAGGGTCTGGGACGTGAGGAAAATTATTACTGAACGCCGAGGGGAAAGTTATTCTATGAAGGCGAAAAAGACATAAACATAACTAGCAAATATAATTATTCTGAATGTGAAAAACAGAAAGGAAACTCGAAACGGGGAGAAAGTGAAGAATGGGAGAAAATCAGAACGGAGGGAAGACTGACACACTGGTCAGGACTGTAAGGAAGGTGATGATAGGACACCAATAAATGAAAAGAATGATTATCAGAAAAAGAGGAAAGGAGTTTGATGGAACATTATAAGGGGAGAAACTCGCTACAAAGATCTGAGAAAAACTAGGGTATTTTCAGTCTTAACCGATTCAGTACAAGGCGTCGGATTCGTAAATAAACTCAAGGTTGACCCTCTTAGAAACCATGATTTGGTTTTGAAAGGAACACAAGAAGAGTGGTGTATAATTTTTTTAGTATCTTGTTATTTCTGCCTAAACACCCCTTTCTTTTTTCTTCTAAGTGGCGGAGAATATGATCAGGGACTTTTCTCTCCCTCTCTATCTCTCTCTCTCTCCCTCTCTCTCTCTAGCGGGAAGGGAAAAGAAGGAAAAGTGCAGATATTTGCCAGATCTCTTGTTCGTCCTGCGTATTAAGATCCAAGTTACGACAGGGAACTTATCGTGGACGAGACCAGAATATATTTTATATTTGACTCCTGCTACCACCAGGAGGTTTGGTTCAGTTTGGAAGAGGTCTTTGACAGTGAATGAATAAGCAGCAATCATCACTGTCCCTTCCACTGCCAGGATGTCTCTAATATTTTATTTTTGGTCTTGCTTCAGCCATGTTACTACATATCAGCTTAGGAAACGACTCTGGTCTCTCTCTCTCTCTCTCTCTCTCTCTCATGTCCTCCGATTCAGCATGAAGGAAACCTCAGAACTTTTAATGCCTTTTTCCCCCAACGTGATATTAGTTTCCGCCGCCCCTCACATTCACCCTTCTCATAGAGAATGGAGGAGAGAGGGGGGAGGGGAGGGCGGAGGGGGAGTTGGGGCAAGGGGAGGGGAATGAGAACTGTGAGTGGAGCGGAGATCTAGGAGGGAAAAACTGGAGAGAGAGGGAAGGAAAAAGAGAAAGAAGGCTGAAGGAAAAAGGGGGAAGGGAGAGTGAGAAGAAAAAATGGGAAGTGAGAAAGGACGAGGGAAGGGACAAGAAGAATGTGAAAATTGGGAGAGAACGAGGGGAAATGAGTGAATGAAAAATGAGAGGGAGGAATAAGGAGGGGAAGGTGGAGTGAACGGAGTGAAGGAAGATAAAGAGGAGTGAAGAGGGGAGGAGAAGGAGAACTACAAGTGGAGAGGATGGAGAAGACATGAAAGGAAGAAGGACAGTGAGGAAAGAGTGGGGATTGGAAGAGAAGGAATGAAGTGAAAATGGGAGAGGGATGGTAGAGAAGACTGTGAGAGCAGAAGTAAAGGAGAATGAAAAAAGAAATGTGACGGAGGAGAAGAGTTAAAGAAAAGTGAGAAGGAAGACTAAAGAGGGTAGGTCAGAAAGCAGTAAGTTTTGTTGAGATGAGAGGGGAAGAGGTAGTATGGATGAGAAATGGAAGGGGAGGGGGAGACGGAAAGGTAAAAGAGAAGAGACAGGGGGCCAAGGAAGGGGCGAGATGGAGCCTAAAAGTTATGAGAGGTGACTGGGGTACAGAGGGAAGAGGTAGGGGAGGGAGAGGGGAAAAAAACAGAGAAGGAGAAAAGAAGAGTGTGAGGGAGTGGAGGAGGGAGGGAGAGATTGAAGATGAAAGGAAAGGAGAGAAAGAGAGTGGAAGGAGGAGAAAAGGAGAGAAAGAGAGCAAGGAAAAATGAAAGAAAGAGGAGAAGAAAGGAAAGAGAAAGGGAGAGGGGAACAGGGGAACAGGGAGAAAGAGGAACAGAAGAGGGAGGGAGAAGACGAACGAAAGGAAGGCGGGAGATGAAAGGGACAGAAAGGGAGGGGTGGGTGGGAGAGGGAGGAGAGAGAAAGAATCCATAGACCTTCTGGGACAAATTGAATAGAGAGAGAGAGAGAGAGAGAGAGAGAGAGAGATTAAAATGAGATGGTGAGAGTGATGGGGAGGCGTATGGGAGTCTGGAACCCCTTCACTACGGGAGGTGGTTTCTTCTCAGTGAATAATAATAATAATAAAAATTATAATAATAATAATAATAAACTGGCGGTGAACAAGGACAAATTAAGCAAGTCTTCAGTGTTGTCAGCGGGATAAGGTGATTTTTCTAACACGGTCACTGTAAGTAATTTTTTTTCTAGGTTGTAAAAAATCGTCTTGGGTGTATTCATAATGGAAACAAAGGCGTTCTCGCACTGAAGCTATCCACAATCTCGGTTTTGTATGACACACCCAAGGCTAAGTATAATTCGTGTGGCAGTATTTACGTTAGACAGCCAAGGTTTTCTTAGCATGAAAAGGCTAGTGGTGACAGTATTAACACTCTCAGGCTCCCATTGCTATCAGATAAAAATAACTGTTTTGGGTAAACACAAATAATATACCAGAGTTATCCCGACCATGAAAGTGTTAATATTAGTGTAGGTATAAGCCAGAGTCACAAACGAAATCATGATCAAATCCATGTTGTGACTGTGACCTTTATTTGCAGTAAGAACTATGGACACGAAAGCTATTACGCTCTCTCTCTCTCTCTCTCTCTCTCTCTCTCTCTCTCTCTCTCTCTTTTCCTTGTAATTCCTGCAAAACAAAAGAACTTACAATATTTTTTTTTTCTTATACCTGAGAAGATGAATAAGAGGGAAAGGAGGATTTTTCATTTTATTTTCTGTCAGAATAAATCAGCTATGACAAGGAAATGACCATAAATTTGCTTGAGAATACGTGTTCTGTACTGCAAAGCAGCCTCGTACCTCCTGTGTCAGTAGAGGAGACGAAATTATGTTGTACCAGGTGCTGTATTTCTCCTTTAACTCATGGCTCCAAAGCTTTATCGCAGAACAAGTAACTATAAAGCATACCACCCAGTTTACCGGTAAAGCAAGGCTACATAGCAGTATACTCTTATCAAGTCTACTGCAGCAATGTACTGTTATCAGGCCTACGTAGCAGTATACTCTTGCGTCATATCGCCTGGCTTTTCTTATATTTCAGCGTTATATACATTTTCAATCGACTTCGAAGTGTTTGATACCGATATGAGTGAAGGTAAATTCACACACACACACACACACACACACACACACACACACACCTGGAGCAGTGGTAATGCTCTCGCTTGCCAACTGGTGGACGGGAGTTCGCGCCTCGCTCAGGTTGCGAAAAGTTTCACTGACGAAGTGGGTGGTTACTGTCCCCCTTGAGCAAGGGGACGGGTGTGTGCGTGTGTGAAGGTCACAGCCTTGCCCTTAGATCGGACTATATGAGCTCTCAGCTCCCTTCCGGGAGGGTAAAAGCTGACGATCACGACCATCAAGTGATCCTGACCGACCCGGTGAATTACACACACACGGCCTACAAATACGCACCTAGACCTCCAGTCTGCACGCAAAGATGGGACATAAGTTAACCCCTTCACTACGAGAGGTTTATCCTAAGCTGAATAAAGTCGTTGGGCGGAAATAAGAAAAGATACATAATAGTTGTCATAGTCATTAGCGGTAGAAAAGAGTTTGTGTTTATTTCATTCGGTAAAGGGGCCTCTTCTAAGCTAAATAAGTCGTCTGGTGATAATAGGAGTCAGTATCAGATATCAGCGTTGTACCGTAATAAAGAGGCCATAATAGAATCTCTAATAACCGAAAGAAAAACATGGGTAAAAATACAGTACTATTTTATTCTTTCGATCTGAATGAAAAAAATAACAAAAAGAAACGTGGATAAACTAAAAACATTATTATAAATGATTCTGGCTCTACTTTAAATTGGTAAAAAATGGTCAGACATGTAACAATACAGGGTAAAAGTGGAAAATATGTGGGATCAGATAGGATGACGATTCCGACTTCCTTTTGGAATATAAATAAACAACTTAGGATAATAATGGATAAAGGAGTAAATGGAAGGCAAAATGTGAGGAAGTAGAAAGGGAAAGTGCGAGAGGCGGAGCGAAAGCCAGTGACAGAAACTAATGAAATGATCGAGAGACAACAGGCTGGCACACACACACACACACACACACACACACACACACACGGAGAGCGGGGCAGACATTCAAGTCAAGGTTGGAGGGATTCTGAGAGAGTGGAGGATTGTAGTGTGACGGTGGAGAGAGAGAGAGAGAGAGAGAGAGAGAGAGAGAGAGAGAGAGAGAGAGAGATTGAGGCCTTATTTATTTCATGTATCTTTCCCCTGGCGTTGAGTAGACAGTCCTTTCCCTGAAGCACGACAGTCTTCCTAAACGTAATAGAAGATTCCACACACCTCTCACATATCACCTCATGGGTATTAATACCCACCAGACATAATGAACACATGTTACAGCTGTTTAATTCTAGACTCTTGTGATAGTAATGGCGCGGACTTTATGGTGGGCTTAGTGAAGAGCAGTTAAACTCTCTCTCTCTCTCTCTCTCTCTCTCTCTCTCTCTTAAACCTGCAGATCCCGTGTCCTTCCTACATCCCTTTGTTCTGTATATTCCTGTGTCTTGCCCATCCCTCTGTGTCCTCTCTACCCCCTGTGTCCTACCTACCACCTGTGTCCTGCCTACCCCTCTGTGTTCTGCCTAAACCCTTGTGTCCTGCCTACCCCTGTGTCCAGCCTACCACCGGCAACCTGCCTAAACCTATGTGTCTGTCTACCTCCTCTGTTCTGCTTATCCCTTGTGTCCTGCCTACTCCTTGCGTCCTGCCTATCTCTCAGTGTACTTCCTGCCTCCTGTATCCTGCCAACCGCTCTGTGTTCTGCCTATCTCCTGTTTCTTTCATATCCCCTATGTCTTGCTTAACCCCTGTGCTTTGCCTACTTCCTGTGTCTGCCCTAACACCTTTGCCTTGCCTACCTGTGTGTCGCGCCTACTCGTCAGTGTCCTACCTATCCCGAGTGTCCTGTCTATCCCCTGAGCCCTTCCTACGCACTGAGCCTTGTCTAGCCCAGTATATCCTTCGAAATCCCACTCTTTCTGCCCTGCTTCTTCCCTGTGTCCTACTAACCCTTATTCTGCTTACTTTCACGTGTCCTACCAAACCCACTTTATCATGTCTATCCTGCCTTCAACTTTCGCTCCCCTCCACGCTCCGACAGAATCAACCAGGCACTCAAGGCTCCGATATGATCCTAAATAGTTAACCCTGCTTCTCCCCCACATCCTGGCTAATACCTCCACGTGCCCCACCTACCCACTATGTCCTACCTACTCCTACTGTGTTACCTATCTACCCTACCATCCATCTTGCCTACCTTCTCTTGTCCCGATGGAAGCAATCACGCACTCTAGGCTCCACCCAGACTCCAAATAGTTGTCCTGCCTCTGTTGTCCCTGATAATGAACCCAGACCTCCGCTTCACGTCCCTATCCTCTACCGCCCCACCCAAAAGGACTCTGGAATGTGAAGTCACTGGCTAAAGTTGATTAACTTGCACTGAATGAAAAAAAAAAATAACCATTCAATACACCTGCGACTTAGAATGATTGAAATATAACCCGCCACTAACTTTAATCAAGTGATAATTAATACAGTACAAATTACTTTCATTGATTAAAAATTATTCACCACGAGCTTAACTCTTCTAGCCCGAGAATGTCATGTATATTTTACACTCCCCGATGATTTTACTCAACTTCAGGAAGGAGCTGTGGTGTTGTTTTGCAAAGACTTATAACCACATTCAGTTCGAATATTCCTATAGCTAAATAAAACAGTCTGGAGATAGCAAAAACATAAACATTTCATAATGAAAAGGATAAAGTGATCGAAGGAAAAAAAAAAGAAGAAAATTCGCGGCCATTTTGAACTGATCGATATGACCGAGTAAATTAGTAAATATGACTAACTACATAGTAACTCACGAGATACTCATAATGGCTGACAGTGAAGAAACAGTTCCTAGGAATTTTGGGTATATTGGCAACGTGATTTATTTGAAGAAGAAGAAGAAGAAAAAGACGACGAAGAAGAAGAAGAAGAAGACGAAGAAGAAGAAGAAGAAGAAGAAGAAGACTGAAGAGGAGGAGAAGGGAGAGCAGAAAGGAAACAAAGAAAACAGAAGAAAGAGGAGAAAAGGAGGAAGGACGAGAAGGAAAAGACAAAGGAGGACAATGCAGAAGAGCTGGCGGATGTGTGCGAAGCCGAGTGACAGGATAAGACGGAGAGAACAAAGGAGTTGGCGGGATAGAAATTAAGATGAGAGAGAGAGAGAGAGAGAGTGAGAGAGAGAGAGAGAGAGAGAGAGAGAGAGAGAGAGAGAGAGAGAGAGAGAGAGAGAGAGAGAGAGAGAGAGAGAGAGAGAGAGAGCATAATTTTTACCTTCCTACGAAATTTAATTATCTCATAAACCAATATACGTCAACCCCGATAACTCACACCTCCCCTACCAACCGCTTCAGTTTTCACGTCCTCTGCCTGCTCTTGTATCCCACCTCCTCCCTGCCAGTCCCTCCCCAGTCACTCTCTGTAACCCATCCCACTCCTGTTAACCCCTGTAAATCACCCTTTCCCTGCCAACCCCGACAACCCTGCCAACTCCTGCAACCCTTACCTGTCAAACCTGTCAAGCCTCTTAGTCCCTGTACCCGACCATTTCCCTAACAACCCCTGTGCCCCACACCTCCTTTGCCATCCACTCCACTGCGAACCCCTCCCCTTGCCAACCCCTGCAACTCGCCTCTTTCTTGCCAACCCCTGTATGCACCCCTCCATTTACACCCCTATAATCCCATCCCTCCTCTGCTAACCCCTCAATCTTCCTTTGCCAAACTCTTCCTTTCAAACCCTTGCAACATACCCCTCCCCTGCCAACCCCCGGACCCACCAATTCCTTTCCAGCTCCTGCAACCCCCCTTCCTGGCTAACCCCGTACCCACCCCTCCCCTGCCAACTTCTGTAAATCATTCTTCCTCTGCGAAACCCTCCAACACAACCCTTAAATCACTCAAAACCATGCCTCCCATCCCAATCCCTCTCCTGCTAGACCCTGGACACACCATTTTTTTTTTGTTATGCAAGAAAGAAGGAACCAAAGGCCAGGAGCCCGCAAACCGTTCCTTCCAAGAAAAAAACAAAAAAATACAAAAGAGAAATAAATTCAAGATTCGTTCATTTCGAGATGCCTGGACACACTGCGTTTGAAAGACTGGAGATCATAGGAAATAGGAAATACAGACAGAGGGAGACAGTTCCAAAGTTGACCTGTTGCATAAAGGAAGGACTGGGAGTAACGGTTAACTCTTGGATTAGAAAGCTGTACAGCAAAGGGATGAGAGTTTGTTGCTAGACGGGTACTACGCGCCCGCCGTAGAGGTGGAGGGATGCAAGCAGACAGTTCAGAGGAGCAATAACCATAGAAGTAGCGATAGAAAAGAGATAAAGAGGCAACAGTGCGGTGAAGAGACAGAGGTTGAACGGAGCCAGTAAGAGAAGAAGAGTTAATGAGACGAAAAGCTTCTGACTCCACCCTATTAAGAAGAGCTGTATGTGGGAAGCCTCCCCACACATGAGAGTTGTACTTCATACAGGGGCGAATAAATACCGTGTATAAAGTCAACAACTGTGCAGGGGTAAAGAAGGTACGGAGCCGGCTTAGCACACCTAATCTCTTGGAAGCAGATTTTACCAGAGATGTGATATGATCTTTCCAAGATAAATTCCGAGTGAAGGAAACACCAAGCATGTTCAAGGATGATAACGGATTGAGCTGGATATTATTAAACCTTAGAGGGTACTCCTGTGGCAGATTGTGTCGGGTTGGTAGGTGTAAAAACTGAGCATTTGATGCATTAAAAACAACAAGATTATTTTTACCCCAGTCAGAGATACGAGCCATGTCAGACATTAGGTGTGCCTTAGCCTCATCCCTTGTTTGTTGAAGTAACTGCTGAGATGGACGTTGGGGAAACCGAATGGAAAGGTGAAGGGTGGAATCATCAGCGTACGAGTGAATAGGGTTAGATGTACAGCTTAGAATGTCATTGATGAATAAAAGGAAGAGAGTTGGTGATAGGACAGAGCCCTGAGGAACACCACTGTTGATAGATCTAGGAGAAGAACGGTGGCCGTCTACAACAGCAGCTATAGAACGACCAGAAAGGAAGCTATTGATGAAGGCACAGATAGAAGGATAGAAACCGTAAGAGGGCAGTTTGGATATTAAAGATTTATGCCAGACTTGATCGAAAGCCTTTGAGATGTCAAATGCAATGGCAAAGCTTTCGCCAAAGTCCCGAAAGGAGGATGACCAGGAGTCTGAATGGTAGGTGAGAAGATCGCCAGTGGAGCTTCCCTGACAGAGCCCATACCGAAGATCAGAAAGAAGGCTGTGATAGGAAAGACACTTTAAAATTTTTCTGTTAAGAACTGACTCGAAAACTTTTGAAACACAGGATGTTAAAGCAATAGGACGATAGTTTGAGGGTTGGGAACGGTCACCCTTCTCTGGGACTTGCTGAATGAGGCCAAACTTCCAGCAAGAAGGAAAGGTACAAGTTGATAGACAAAGGAGAAAGAGTTTACCTAGGCAGGGTATAAGCACTGAAGCGCAGTTCTTGAGGACAACAGGAGGGACTCCATCAAGCCCATATGCCTTATTAGCACTGAGGCCAGTGATGGCAGAAAATACATCAGCTGAAGAAATGTCGATGTCAGCCATGAGGAAGTCTGAGGGGGGAAGTGATGGAGGAACAGCACCGGAATCGTCCGAGGTGGAATTGGAGGAGAAAGTCTGGGCGAAGAGATCTCATTTATCAGTAGAAGAAATAGCTACAGAGCCATCAGAATAAAAAAGAGGAGGGAAGGACTATGAGGTAAAGTTGTTAGAAAGGTTTTTGGCAAGGTGCCAGAAGGAGCAGGAAGAATTCGAGTTGGAGAGTTGAGAGCACTTAGTACGGATGAAAGTATTTTTAGCAGTGCGAAGAACAGACTTAGCACGAATCCGGGCAGAAACATAAACAAGATGTGATTCAGGGGTGGGTTGGCTCTGGTACCTTTTATAGGCCCTCTCCTTGTTGCGCACAGCATTAGAACAAGAGTGATTAAACCAAGGCTTTCTTGCATTAGTCAAAGGATATGAGAAAGGAATGTATGCTTCCATGCCTGAGAGCATAACCTCTGTAATGTGCAAGGCACACTCAAATGGCTCTCGGCAATGGAAGCAATAATCATTCCAGGGAAAATCAAAGAAGTATTGTCTGAGGGCCTCTCAATCCGCAACTCAGAATTGCCACAGACGGTGTTTCTTTGGAGGGTCCACAGGCCGTACTGAAGCGATAGGACGGGTTAAGGTAATAAGGTTGTGATCGGAGGAGCCAAATGGTGAGGAAAGATTAACAGTGTAAGCAGAAGGATTATTTGTAAGGAAGAGGAAGTATGTTGGTGCTCTCTCCCAGGCGGTCAGGGATACGGTTAGGGTGCTGTATAAGCTGCTCTAGGTCATTAAGGATAGAAAAGCTGTAGGCTTGTTCACCAGGTGGATCAGTTAAAGGAGAGGAGAGCCAAAGGTGGTGGTGAACATTGAAATCTCCAAGAATGGAGATTTCAGAGAAAGGAGAATTGGATAGAATGTGTTCCATCGTAGAAGTAATGTAGTCAAAGAATTTTTGATAGTCAGTAGAATTAGGGGATAAGTAAACAGCACAGATATATTTTAGTCACAGAATGACAAGAAAGCCAAAGCCAGAGAGTAGAGAATTCAGAAGAATCAAGTTCAGGAACACGAGAGAAAGATAAATCGTTGCGTAAGTATACACAACATCCACCTTTGGCTTTGAAATGAGTATAGAGAAAGTAGAAGGAAAGAGAAACGGGTATGCTGTCCGTTGCCTCAGACAGCTGAGTCTCTGTCAAAAAGAGGTGAGGTTTAGTGGAAGAGAGGTAGTGTTCGACAGAGAGAAAGTTAGAGGAAAGGCCGCGAATGTTTCGGGAATGAAGAAGAAGTGAGTCAGACAGTGGTTCCCTGCAGCTCAAAGAGTCGTCACCGGGAGAGGGGGCTGATGGTTGGTGAACTTATGGTCCCCCCACCCCCCGGGGACTCTGAGGCCTGGTTTTCAGATGTCGCCATTTTATTTTTTAATTTTGAAAAGGAAGTGTAGTGAGTACTGTGCACGTAGTTTGGTGTTGACAGTTAGAAAAACTTGTGTTGGAGAGCATGCAGGCCTACTCTTTGTGTTAATGAGACACTGAAAAAGTTCAGCAAAGGGGGATGGTCAGGAACTAGTCCCGAGGGCTGATGAAACGGGAGCTCCAGCTCTCCCTGTCATCAGCTTTCCATCAACCTTGGAAGTACTGCCCTGTTCGACTGGTGCTACAATCTACGCCTGCCAACTTCTGTAATTACCCCTCCCCTGCTGGTCCCTGCTACCTAAACGCCGCCCAGCAGCTGCCAACCCCTGTAACTCACACCTCCCCAGCTTACTCCTTAATTTTCCCATTTCCTATCAACTCTAGGAATCAACCCCTCCTCCCCCGTCTTACTCTAATACCTACCTCTTCCTTGCTACAGACCCTTTCTCATGTTACCAGACCCACTTATCCCTGCAAACCTCTCCACTATACTCCTTCCCTCCAGCTCTGCAACGCACCCCTCCACAACCAACCTCCATACCATACCTCTCCACTGTCTACCCCTGTGTGCAACCTCTTCCTCGTCAACCCACGTACCCAGCCCCTACTCCGTCAGCCCCTGTACTAAGACCCCCTGCCAACCTCTCTAACCCACCCCTTCTTTCCCAAGCTTTTTTTTTACTGTCGGCATCCCTTCTATCCCCTACTAACCCATGCAGTTCTAACTCCCCTGCTGATACTAGTTCTGCCCTGTTCATCCCAGAGGCTGTTTCTCTGGCAGGCGTCTGGGACATCACCATGGCGAGAGAGAGAGAGAGAGAGCGGGGGGAGAAGGGAGGGGAGAGTTACACAGTCTCACTCTACTGTGTGTGTATATATATATATATATATATATATATATATATATATAGAGAGAGAGAGAGAGAGAGAGAGAGAGAGAGAGAGAGAGAGAGAGAGATAGTATATGTAAAGTATGATAGGAAACAACAGATTTTCAAAGCACCGACACTAGTTATTTCATAATAATACCGCTTATGAATGTGCGCAAGTATCTTATAAAGCTAAGAGAGAGAGAGAGAGAGAGAGAGAGAGAGAGACCCATACCCCCCTGCCCCCCCCCCCTCCAGTAATATTTCTTTGCTTGCTGACTCCGTGGATCGCCTCTTAAAAAAAACTCTCTCTATCTCCCTCGTATCTCTTTTTTTTTTTTTCCCCTCTCCCGTCTTTATTTTTGCTTCCTCATCCTCTGTGTTTCTTCATATCCCTTACACAAAAACGGCGTTGCTTCTCTGTGGAACAATTTGTCTTCTGGCTGTATCGGATATTTATTCATTTTGTTCCATTCTTCCGATTCGTTTCTCTCTTTTAATTCGTTTCTTTCTTTTCTTTAAGCTTTAACTTCCTTTTCTTCCTTTCCTGTGTACCCACTTTCTGTCTGTCTGTCTATCTGTCTCTGTCTCTGTCTGTCTGTCTGTCTGTCTCTCTCTCTCTCTCTCTCTCTCTCTCTCTCTCCTCAACCTTTCACTTTCTTTATTCTCCTCCATCTCTCGCTTCTCTCACTTTCCATCTCCCTCTCTCCTGTACTTTCGTTTTCCTCCAGTTTTTTCGTCCTCCATGCATTCCCTTCTCTCCCTTCTCTTCTCCCACCTCTCCGTCTCAGTTATCCTTCTTTCTCTTCCCCTTTTACTTACATTTCCTCTTCTTTCACTTTTGTTTCATATTGTTATCTGCCTTTTGTTTTGTTTTTCCTTCCTCTATCTCACTTTCCTCTTTATTTCTTCCTTCCTTTTTACTTCTCTTCTTATATCACTGTTTTCCTTTACCTCCCTCTTTCCTGTCTGTTTCTCTGTCTGTCTATTTGTCTTTGTCTGTCTCTCTTTCTGTCTCAGGCTATTATAATGTATAAATATATACATATACAGTATTATATATGTATGTTTACATACGAGTATAACTATATCTGTATACACAAGGTGTCCCAGGACCGGACTTACCAGCTTCAAGAGGTGATCCTCGGGCTGATTTTAAATAAAAAATTATGTTCTATCAACACGGGTCAACTTCCCAACTGTTACTGAGCTACATTTACTGATGTTATTAGGGGTGATTAATGAGGAAGAGCATTTTCTCTCATAAACTCCGGAGTAGTTGAGAATTGGACTAATTTTGATATAGCACTGTTTTTAAAATTAGGCCTAAAATCACCTGCAGTTAATACATCAAGTTCCATAAATATATTTCAACATGCCGTTACCTCTCTCTCTCTCTCTCTCTCTCTCTCTCTCTCTCTCTGTCAAACTTCACATCCTACCCCAAACTCTCACCTTGGAATTTTGCGAGAGGAAAGAGAGAGACAGGATGAAAAAGGCCAGTTCGGTTCGGTTGGCAAGGCACAATATCGTAAAAGCCGAGGGAGTGTTGATTCGAGATGGTCCAAGCTCTTCTTTTTGTTGTTTACATTCAATTTCGGGGATTGTTTTATTTGTTTTCGTCTGTATTTTTATCTGTGAGTGGTGGCTGGTAGCAATGTCTTGAAGAAATTCTCGTTGTGTAGCCAAGACGTAAAATCGGGGTTGTTTAGTATCTACTGCCGAACAGTTTGTTGCTACTCACTTCGGGTTAGAAACAGAGACGGTTATCAGAACATACTGAGGGTATATCATAACGCCATATCAGTCAGACTTCTGGGGACACCTAACTGGACAAGCTCTTCCTGGACTTTTGCTGCCCACAGTGTAAAGTGTATCGGTGTCACTAGGAGAAGGTCAATGTTTAGCTTAAGTTTATGGGTAGTTAGGAGCTGTCTAATAACAACTTCTAACCACTGTCAAAGAGAGTAGATCATACGTGCCTGGGCCGGTTTACCAGTCACAGATGCAGCTCCCCTTTATTAGTGTAATAGATGTTGTATCTAATATACCTTAGCCTCTCACCTGTTATTTTATAAATTGCTATTTTCATTGACATCAGGCAAAGTGGTACGAACGTGTTATCTATTCACTGGACAGAGATGAATAATTTATTAGTGCCATAAGTTAGGTAGTGTAACTGAGCCTTTCATAATTAACAACATTATCAATAAATGATGGGTTCTGCCTCCTGTAATTGCAATAATGTTAAGTACAGTGTCTCAGTTTTAACCAGATCTCCATTAATATTAGCTAACCATCATCGCTACTGTATATTATGCGTGACTTAATTTGATTTTGTTCATACTGTGAAAGAATGACATCCAAAATATCGAAGCACAGTGTTGCACATCGGAGACGGTTCTTATATTAGTTATTTGTCTGTAGATCTGTCTGTATATTATTCGTTGGTGTGTCCGTATACATGTTAATTATGTTGAGATATACTTATCATCATGCTAACTGAAATGTATCTTTATTTAACTGGCTGATAACCGTGTATATATCGTTATCTGTTAATTTATGAGTACATGCTGTTCTTTATATGAATTTCTTTGTCCAGTAGGCCTAATATATTTATATCTGTCAGTCTGTCTACCTATCTATCTCTCTAAATCTATATCTATCTATCTAAATATATCTCTCATCTCATCAGCCGTTTGTGTGTCCACTGCAGGACCGGCCTAGCCCGACTGAAGTCGGGACGCTACAGCCAATGTATCTTTACCAAGTGGCTTAGGCTGTCTAGTACAGATTGTATGTACTGTAGGGTGAGAAGTGCTTGAAAGTGTAATTGTAGTGTTGGGGTGGCTTTGCATGTCTGTGTAGTCTGTGAACCAAGTGTAATCGGCCCGCGCAAGCCGACTGGGTGCAAGCATACTTTACAGTATGCGACACTGGTTCAACCACAGCACCCCTAGTGTCCGCCGATGCAGTACGTGGCCTGAAGAACGCTCCTAAAGTTTATTACCCTGGCGGGGCGCGAACCCTCGTTCTCCAGTGTACGAAAACGCACACTTTACCACTGAGGCTCCATATATATATATATATATATATATATATATATATATATATATATATATATATATATATATATATATATATATATATATATATATATATACAGTAGGTACGTACAGTACTGTGTATACTTATGCATATATTTACCCTTGGGTGTCTGTTTTCGTTCATCTTGCGTGAGGAAAGGATCCCAAATATACAGTCCAAATATGTTTCATCGTTCTTTTTTTATTTCAAGTAATGTCAGGAAATTACTGTGTACATACCCATGTCTTACATATTTGTAATGACCGAAAAACAGTTTGGTATACTGATCTTGATACTGCTACCGGTGCGTTAGATCGGCACGGTAATGTTGGCTACTGAGGTAGATATGACTTTATCAGTAATGTTAGGATATTTTTATACACTCTCTCTCTCTCTCTCTCTCTCTCTCTCTCTCTCTCTCTCTGTCGCTTGGTGTTGTCTGACATAATACCGCTAATGTATCTCACGGCCGCCGCCTGTGCTCTTAAGTCCTTTGAGCCGGAGGGGGAGGGGGCTGCTGGGGGGGGGGTAGAGGGAGACTATTAACGGGGTAGGGGGTGTTAAGGGAGAACTATTATGAGGGGCATGGGCTACTCCTTGTCCCGTTAGTGAATAATAAAGGAATGGGGGGTTGAGTTTGTGTGTGTGTGTGTGTGTGTGTGTGTGTGTGTGTGTGTGTGTGTGTGTGTGTGTGTGTGTGTGTGTGTGTGTGTGTGTGTGTGTGTGTGTGTGAGAGAGAGAGAGAGAGAGAGAGAGAGAGAGAGGAGTACATATTAGAACATACCGGTAGGAAGTACAGATAACGGCTGGCGTGTTGGCCAATGACGAGGTTATCTGCTGGAAAAAAAAAAAAAAAAGACATTCTAATAAGATCTAACAAAAGTGTAAGAAAAATGGACAGAAAAAACGAAGGCTCTCCCCCACCCACCACACCATCCGGTTAAAACGACAGGAAAAAGTTAGAATAAAACGCCATCCTTATTAGAAAGAACAAGCATGGAAATTTTATAGGACAGACAGAAGGAGAACAACAATGCACTATGTAATCTCTATGCTACAGACCTGTAAAAAAGAAGCAAAACACGAGAGAGAGAGAGAGAGAGAGAGAGAGAGAGAGAGAGAGAGAGAGAGAGATGCCTGATTAGTGATGTGGTAAGGAATGATAGCTCTTGTCTTTTATTCCATTCTTCTACTTGTAGATTTTTTTTTTTTCTCAACTAAGCAAAACTGTATGCTATTATCCTATTCTTTTTCAATACGATGACAGTTTCTTATATCCTTCTCCCTACCACCAAGCAACTATATTCAGCCACTGAGAATGAACGGGTTTGTAAGGAAATGATCTAAATGTAGTTACATCAGGGTAAGGTTTAATCGATATTGTTTTCATTCCATTGACGATTAAGCTAATTTGTAGGTGAGCAAATCTGTGTGGTGCTAACTTGAAAGAAATGCCTCCAGTGAGGGGCATCCATAGCTATTACCAGTCTCTCTCTCTCTCTCTCTCTCTCTCTCTCTCTATCTTGACCTCACTCCTTCTTCCCTTTTTCCATTCATCTCTAACGTATAGTATTGTCAAACACTGGACAATTTTTTAAATTTTGTGCTTGTATGATTAAACTATTACGGAGGGCACACAACACTATTCTAACTACACACTGGTCACGTCTTTTCATTACAATTCTCTGACACAAAAGAAGTTAAATGGTACTTTCGATCTTTCATATACACAACAGATCATCTAAATAGTCTTTCTCAGTCTGTCTTCTTCTTCCAGCGAATCTCAGTCGTATAACGCTGTGCCCAAACTTCTCAAAATGGACGGTGCTTGACTGTGTCTTTCTTTTGATATTCGGCAAAGGAAGTTTTCAAAGGACTTCCATGGCAGTTTTTTAAAGGACTTCGGTGGTAGTTTTTCAAAAATATATTAACGTCTCTCCTTCCACCCTTTCATCCATCCTCTTTCGTCTTTCCATATTTTATTTTTGTTTTTCTTCTACATTCCGTCTCTCAGTCTCGGCATCTCTCGCCACAATCCACCCATCTTCCCTCTCTACCATCCTTCCATCATTCCTCTTTTCGTCCTGCCACCCGTTATCTCCCTTTTTGCAGCCTGTCTATCCTTCATTGCTCTCTACTATCCATCCATCCATCCATCATCCAATCCTACATTGCCCTAAGAGGAGCGTAGGAGGCCGGGGCTAGACAGTTGGTCTCGACATTTAAGATGAGAGTGACCAGCCTCACTCATCCCTGAGTGGCATTACATGAGCAATCAACCCCAACCATCCCTTGGATATAAATCTTCACCGGCTCAATCCGACTGCAGCGCAATAATTACCCACTAAACCATCAGGTGCCAAAATTTGGTTATATGGTTACCACCCAGCGCAGTAAATGGTTTCCTAGTGTACAGGAAACCATTTGGCTTGTCACTCAGTGTAGAGTCACCCACAGGCAGAAGGAAAAGGAAAGAATGAAGGAAAGAAAGACAGTAGAGGGAGTGTAATGTCACCCGTAGGCAGAAGGACGAAGAAAGAATGAAGGCTAGAAAGACCTTCCATATTATTTTTCGCTTTTTATATTTTCTTCATCCTTCTTTTTCTCATCATTCCTTAACCATCCGTACATTTTTTCATCCTTCCGTCCATGCTTCCCATCTCTCCTTCGCCTTTAACCTCTCCCCCTGGCCTCTCCCTCCCGTTTTCACTTTCGCCCACCATCTCACTCTCTCTCTCTCTCTCTCTCTCTCTCTCTCTCTCATCAACCTTCCATTCCTTCTACAACCTCTTACCTTCTAATTAAAGCCATGATTAAAATAAGTAAACAAATAAATAATTAAATAGAAATAGAAATGAAATACAAATATGAATAAAATATCAAAATGAATAGAATAATAAATAAAATAAAAAGGGAAAGAGAGAGAGGGGATAGGGGAATGAGAAGGGGTAAAGCAGAGGGGGAGCTAAGATCAAGGGAGGAAGTAGGATGTGAAGAAGGGGAGAGAAGTAGAAGAGGTTAAGGAAAGTTAAGTAAGTAAGTGAGGAGGAAAGGAGAGAGGAGGTAGATGGATACGTGAGGACATAGGAGGAAGGAAGGGGATGAGGAGGAGAGGGGAAGTTGAAGAGAAAAGGTAGACTGTTGAGGAGGGCGCTGAAGAGAAAAGAGGAGACAGGAGACACAATGGATGGGAGGTCAGTGACGGAGAGGGTTTAAGGAAGGGAGGAAGGAGGAGGGATCTGAGGAAGAGGAAGGGAGAGGAAGGGTAAAGACGGGAGGCAGGTGAGGGACAAGGCTTGAGGAGGGGAGGGAGGAGGAGGAGGGGTTTTGAGGAAGAGGAGGGGAAGGGAAGGTAATAGCGAGGGACAGGTTGGAAGCCGGAAAACCTCACTAAAAGTTTTTCATTGTGAGCCAGATGGTGCGGCCCTTTGAGGTGGTGCCATTGTCGGAGCAGGGGAGATATTGGTCACTGCCGCCCTAGCTCTCTCTCCCTCACTTTCTCCCCCCTCCTCTCTCTCTCTCTCTCTCTCTCTCTCTCTCTCTATCTATCTATCTTTCTTTCTCTATGTTTGTGTGCATGTTTCTCCCACACGCTCTCCCTCCCTCATCCCCCCTTTTCTCTTCCTCCCCCATCCTCCCTCTTTCTCTCTCCCTCCTCATCCCCCCCTTCTTTCTCTCTCCCTCCACACCCCCCTTCTTCTCTCTCCCTCCCCCCCTCTCATCAACCACTCGCTCATTATCTTTCTTTTTCTCTCTTTTCTCTATCGTTCATTTTTTTAGTCTGGTCCTCTATTATCTACATCCCATTTTCTAAAGTTTTCTTTTTCTCCAGTGTTATCTCTCAGTTTCTCTCTATTCTTTTTCCTTCTTGGATTTGATTCTCTCTCTCTCTCTCTCTCTCTCTCTCTCTCTGCTTGCCTGCCTCCAATATCTCTCTCTTCCTGCCCACTCACCCACCTACCCCTGTCCCGTTTCTCGTGCTCAGCCTATACCGTCTCTCACATGGGATTCCTCCAATTCTCTGTGTGTGTGTGTGTGTGTGTGTGTGTGTGTGTGTGTGTGTGTGTGTGTGTGTGTGTGTGTGTGTGTGTGTGTGTGTGTGTGCTGTTTTTCGGTCACTTGGCACAATGCCTTTCGTAGTGACAAACTGAAAAATTGAGCTAAAGGTCTGAATGAACGAAGTACGAAGGACTCTAGTACAAATTTCCAAAGTACCACTAAGAAGTGGCATTGTTTTCACTGCAAACGAGTAACTGTAACTCCGTTGTTTATAACTGGTAGTGTATCACAATACAGAAATACATATAGAATTACCTTATAATTAGTAGTTGTTGTTGCTGATCAGCTCCAGTCCGTCTGGCCGAGCAGACCCTTCAACCACAGTTAAGCAACCGCCCCAGCAGTTCCATGCAGTGAAGTGATGTTTCCTTCCGATTGACAGCGCTTCGCTGTGGAGAGGAGCATGGAAAAAAATGTTGAGATTTGGCTCCTGGGTGGATGCTGCATTTGCGTCTCTCCATACAGTTAACAGGGGCACCTTGGTAGGCTCCACTTTACCCCTTTTTCAGGTTATATGGTTATCATCCAATGCTGTAAGTGGTTTCCTAAGTTACAGGCGTCACCCTAAGCAGAAGCTAATAATTTTACTCCTATGTGAGGTGGAGTTGAAATTCTTTCCCTATGTGATATTATCAATTTAAAACTCTCCCATAAAGGCCTAGGAACCCCTTGGAATCTCGAGTTTTCCATGGGAGTGTTCAGCCTTAGTCAGTGAACGCCTCAATTACGAAAAAAAAAAAAAATCCGTCGTAACGCTGTGTCTTTTGGCATCGGTTCCAGCAGTTAAATATCGGAGATTCCGCTTATAATTTTACATTAAAGTTTATGATGTGTTGATGATGATGAAGTCACCTAGGGAAAAACACCCCATTTTTGGGTTTAATGACCCCATCAACAGTATATTTTTCATTATTCAGTTACCATCATGAAGAAATATATCAGAGGGAAATTGTGATAACATGGTGCTTACTCGCTCGTCACGCGCTCACTAAGCTCATTTTACTGGTATTATCAGCAAGCCTTTCCAGTTATATGAAGGGAAGGATTATGGAAGGTTTTATAGAACAAACTTCATATGAAAGTGGTTAGTACGATACAATAATAACATTTAAAAGTCTTTTGGATAAGCGTCTATACTCTTTTCACGCTCAGCTGACCTAAAATAGCCCTCTCTCCGTCTCCCATACCAAGCTGTGACAAGAGATTAATACTAGAATATGAAGCTAGCCACAAAGAAATGCTGTGGAAAAGATGCACATTCGTATCACTATATCTTTGGGCCACTGTGCTACATGAAATAAATAATATACAGACGGAAATCTTGGCCAGCTTAAGGTGAAAGGACTGTTAGTTATATTTCGTAACGAAGTAGGTTCATAGCTGAATAATACAAAAATCTAACTCTTGACTGTTTTCTTCTCATCCAAATTACGGAGAATACTGCAATATCATTATGCAGTTGCCATTTTTCTCACTCAGGTTTAAGACAGTGTGGACTAAGTTTTTCCATTTATTCTTTCCTATGAAATTCCCGTATTTTTCTTTAATAAGTTTTTATAGCCCGCCTTTTAGCGAGATGGAGCGATAATGTTTTTGACTGCCTCTCTTCCTTACTGTATGTGTGTGTGTGTGTGTGTGTGTGTGTGTGTGTGTGTGTGTGTGTGTGTGTGTGTGTGTGTGTGTGTGTGTGTGTGTGTGTGTGTGTGTGTGTGTGTCTGTGTGTGTGTGTGTATATCTGTTCCTATTATATCTCATTCTGAACGGCTTGAGCTATCAACACGAAACCTTCAGGGTATCAAGATGTGGCCAAAATCTTGGACGAGTTAGAAAATGGTCACTCGGGATCAAGGACAAGGTCACCAAAATGGCTGCAAAAGGTCAGCTACTTTTTATCGCCCGCCTTTAGCACCAGTATAACTCATGAACGATTTCAGCATGAAACGTTATGGGTATCAAGATATGGCCAAAATCTTGGACCTGGCCAACAGCATACTCTGGCAGGCGATTGGCATTCAGCTCCCGAACGCCTTTCATTTCCTACTGGTTTCGTCGGAAGGATTGATGGAAAAGGGTAGTCTTCTTGCTTTACTTTCTTTACCGTCAAGTCGCAAACTCAGATACTCATATCAGTCATTTCTGTAACAAACAGCTTCGAAAGGGACAGTATGTCCGTTGCTATTTGCTTTCCTTTTTACTTCTTTGAACTAATATGAAACAACTGTTGACGTGTACGATATGTAGGAGGACTACTGGGCCTTGGGAGCAGGCTGTGAAGCCTATGTCCAGAGTCGAGCACATAAAAAATAAAAAATATATATATATATATATATATATATATATATAATCAGAGGGTACGCCGTAGTAATATTATTGCTGGACCAGGAAGACTCTCTCTCTCTCTTCCCCCCCCCCCCCCCGCCAATTCCTTCCTTCCTCCCCGCCACAAAAGCGCCTCGACTCTTCCCCAGATTTCCGCCCCTTTTGTCTTTTCCCTCATTTTCTTTTGTCTTTCTCCTCATTTTCTTTCCCAGTGAATCCTTTTATTGCCCTGCCTTCTGCCTCGTCCTTATTACCTCTCCTACCTCCGCACACAAAATGAATTTCCTTCAGTATAATATCGACCAATTTTTACCTGCATTGTGAGGTGTACGAGAGTGGTGCGTGGTTATTGCTTTCTTCTTTATACTGCTCTTGTTTATGGCGAAAGCTTTGTATTAAATTATTGCGATGCCAAAAGCTAACCTACAATACCCACATTCGCAAAGAATATTCCTCCCTCCTCGTCTAACCACCCACCAATATCCCTTCCCGTCCTTCTCATTCCCATCCACTCACTTCACCCTCCTTCTGTTCCCCCACATCCAGCTTCAGTAACTTAAACCTTCTCATTACCAACATCGGAATTCATACAACACCCATCGTCAAAGGGTGTAATTGTCTTGCACTGCTCCATTATTCACCACCACCCTACCACATCCCATCCACTATTTGTACCCACCCCGACCAGTTCTTGTTCCGACACTTTTGACATGAACCTTACCAGCCTACTAACAACATCCATCTTCACAAAAGATACTTCTCCTCCTTCCAACAACTGCCGCATATCAACCCCGCTCCTCTTGTTCCTCCTGCTCTGATTTCCACCACCCACCTCTATCTGAGTTTATCCAAGCCACTCTATTCCTCCCACTCCACCCATTCCTGCATGCCTTGTTTTAGTGAATGCAATAGTAATGCCTGGCTCTAATACCATCCCACCTCATTGCCTATATTCACACAGTATACTTATTTCTCGTTCCCAGCCTTTTACCATATCTCAGCCCATCCCGTCCACTCATCTCTTCCCACACTATCCTGTCTTGAAAGACTATAGTCAATGTACCGTACCCTTTACACTTTTTTTTTTTTTACATGACAATGAGAATGACCTGAAATGATTTTGCATTGTCTTGATTACCATTCAAGTCCACCCTGCCCACACTTGTATGCCCATCCTTCCACCACCCCTACCCGACTTCTGCTCTGCGGTAGTTAAAATCATAACAATGATTTCCTAGATGGCCGACCTACAGCCCCACATGGTCACATAATATTTCCTCTCCTTCCGTCGTCCACCTCACACCACCATTCAAGACCCTCGCCTTCATTTGTCTTCATCCATCCCACTCAGTCCTGAAAGGCCTGAACTAACATCTCAAAAACCATTAAGCTCATAGGGCGATTTTTGGCTCACACCATGCAAACGACCTGAAACTACCTGTACGAGTTCGAGTCAATCTAATGATTCAAAAGGGTCCGGAACGCACATGAAACAACCGAAATGCTAAAACTCTCTAACCACTGCACTAACTGGGGTAATATTTGGTAATCGACTACAAATGAATAACCTGAAATGATCTACACTGACTTGAATTGAATTAATGGACATGAAGAGACCTGAAAAAAAAAAAATGTCTGAATAGTCCTTAACTGATCAACTTTGAGTCTCCTCCTACCATATGACAATTACAGTAGCAAAACAAGTATCTGTGGATACTTCGTGTGAAGAAATATGAAACCATGGACGAGAAATGTTGAGATATGATTGTCGCTGGGAAGAAGACTGGTAGTTCTATAGTAATGCGGATGCCAATGTAGATAATTTACGCTATAGTCATGTTAGTGATGATGTAAATAGAATTATGAAATATAACTCGCAGATATGAATTGTGAGAACAAACGACGAAAACATGTATTGCAATTCTATTGTTTTACAGAACCTGTAACAGCTTCGCCTTCCTTTTCGGTGGTGGTCTATATTACCCAACAACTGGTCACCACACCCTCTTGTAGGAGTTACCACACCGTCTTGTAGGGATTACCAACCGTATTGTAGGCCCAGTCCCTTGGTTTAGCCTAACGCATACCGAAGCGGACACCATCCAGCAGGGGATATTCACAGTTGCTGAAACCTTCATTGTAAAGGGAGACAATAGATCCCCGCATTTCCTGTGTAGTTTCCATGACAAAAGAATGAAAAACATAATATCGCCATATTTGGTTCTGAGATGGTCCACAACCAGCAATGGAGTTTCGTGAACCAGGTTCATGAAAAATGAACTCGGTATCATGCTTCGATTACTGGATCGCGTAAAGTGACAAAGCGACTCATAATTATGGACTGCAATCAGAGCTTATATGTGCTACATCCCATGTAACAGGAGTGGTACTAACTGCGTCAGTGTACTGTCAGACGGTGATCACATATATAACTAACAGCTAATTCCCATGCGGCAACACTCAAGATATGGCCATACTAACCTTTCCGAGACATCACACGGCACACGTAAAGTTTCGGAGGACATCGGCCTCCTCCTGCACTAATACGTGTTTTAGCTAGGACATCGGCCTCCTCCTGCACTAATACGTGTTTTAGCTAGGACGTCGGCCTCCTCCTGCACTAATACTTGTTTTAGCTACTCTTCTACTGCGGTCAGAAGTAGTGAGTCACCCTCTTCTGGCCATACCATATATGTGGTATCGCTACAGTCAGGGCTGGATTAAAAAGGGAGGGGGAGCTACTGGGGCTATAGCCCTTGGACTCCCACTCAAACTGCATCCCCACAAGACAAATGAATACTGATCTTAGTATTTTCATGCCACTAAAACAAAGGATGACAGACTAATATATATTCTGTATAGTCTGGTTATAGCTTAAAAATATGGTGGGCCCTGCTGTGCTCTGCCAGCATTAGTCTTAGGGCGCGTCCACACGTGTACTCGAACATATGTTGGCAACACAGCTGACAACATGTTCGGGAACATGTTTGCAGCAGTACTTGGACAGTTGTATGCAAACACGTTTCAGTGCAGCTTCGAACACTGGCAGCAGAGGTGATGGGATAAGTGTGTCCATACGAGGCAGCTGAGACTTCATCATGATGTTGCCAACATAATTTGGACCCTACTGCTCCCACCATGATTGCAGCGGGTTCGTTACTATGTTGCTTATATGTTGTCAACACTTGTTTGAGCACATGTGTGGACGTGCACTAAGGATGATGATGATATCACACGATGTCATGCATTTCTAGAAGTGATCATTATATGGTACTGAAGACGCTAATGGACACCTTTTTTAACTGCTTCACTACAAAATCTCTCCGAGGTTGAGCAAAATCGTCTCGAGATTGTAAGAATACGCTAAAAGGGACCCACTCTGATTCAAAAAGTTAGTCCTATCTGTAGCATGGCTTGTATCAGTTATTCTCGCCACCGTCAGACGATTTTATTCAGCTTACGAGGATCCTCTAATACTGAGGGATTTCGAAGCAATGTCTCCTAACTCTATTAAGGTAATCGTCATTTGTATTTTATTCATCCTGCATACAAATTACCAAACTCAGCTTCGGAGTGGCCTTTAGTAGTGATGAAATTTGAAACAATCTACAGTATATTAGTCCCTCGATGTGCCATACCGCCTTTCATGCAGTAATATATTCCCGCTGCTGCCATATAATTTCATTCTGGTGGTGAAAGAGAGGGAGAAAAAAAAAATCTCAATGTTTTTGGACAAGGATTTTTTTTTTTTTTTTTTTCGCCGCCACATGATTTTCCTCATCTTAGGAGCAGCTAAGACTGAGATGAACATTTGAAGGAGCTCTGTTAATCTCTTCAGTATCCTGAGGTTGTCCATAATTTACAGTGTGTGATGGAAGCTTTGTTATTTAATGTTTTGTGTGTGTGTGTTTGTTTGTTTGTTTGTGTGTGTGTGTGTGTGTAAAATGGAAATTTAAGGCTTGAATCTGCAAACCATGACCTCTCGAAAACAATTCGGAAGAAAAGAAAGGATAAAATTGATCTCTCATATATATATATACTGACCTCATGGCATTCCCAGCTGCAGTCAATCTCTAGGTGTGAAACAGCGAATCGGCACTAACTCACTGGTGCCGCTGCTGGGATGAGGAGGAAAACATGCAAGGCGGGGACACGGGCTGGTAAACAGGTGAGCAGAGGAGTTACGAGTTTAGCCTTTATCGCTCTATACCCAAAGCTCTAACATGGAGTAAATTGCTTCCTCTGCAGTAAATTATATATATATATATATATATATATATATATATATATATATATATATATATATATATATATATATATATATATATATATATATATATATAACCAGGCATTGCAAGTCCACTGCTAAGCAACGTCCTCCTCCAGCCTTTTCCACGAATTCTTTGACTGAGCCAATCTTTGCCACGTTTTGCCTGTAAAGTTCTCTCTCTCATATCTCTATCTCCTGTCTGGCCCTTTTTATGCTATGCTTACAAACTCATGAAGTCCAGTCAGTCAGCCTCTTGCCCCATCGGTTATCCCTTATTCTTGCTACATGACCTACCCATCTCCATTTCTCTTCCTTTACAACTTCTATAATGTCTTTGACTTTAGTCACATCTGTCACCCAAGTTGATATTTTCGTGTCTTTCAAAGATATTTCCAACACTGGCCATTCCATTGCTCTTTGCGAACGGATTAGTTTATTTTCCATCGATTTTGTCAGTTTTCAAGTTTCAGAACCGCACATCATACATAGCTGGAATTAGGCAATTTTGTTATATGCTTTTTGTTTTATACATACTGGCAAGTTTCTTTTCATTACGTCTCTATGTTTACCGAAAGCATTCCATCCAGTTGTAGTGTGTCATTTTATTTTGCCTGCATGGACTTTCGTTAGTTTTAGCATTTTCCCAAGTAACTGTACTGCTCGACTTCAAAAATATCTTAGATTATCCTGATGGCATTTTTTGGTGTATTAGGAATAAACATTAATTTTAATCCGGTTCATCTTTAGCTCTGCTTTGAGACTGTCTTTATTTAGGTATTTTATCATTTCTTGCAATGTCTCTGCTATTTTCGAGATTAAGACAATGCCATCTGCAAATCTTAAATGGTTTAGGTTTTCTCCATCTATGTTTACTCCTTTGTTCTCCCAGTCTAGCTTTCTGAAAATACTTTCAAGGCATGCTGCAAATATTTTTTCTGAAACTGTATCTCCCTGACGCACGTCCAGCCTGCTCTTAATTTTTTCCGAGTCTTTATGTAATTCAACTGTGGTGGTTTCCTTTAATATAAGTTTTCAAGCAGTTTACAATGGTTTCATTTACTCCTTGTTCCCGCAATAAATTTATAATTGCTATATACTCCACTGAGTCGAAAGCCTTTTCGTAGTCAACAAAACCTAAGCAGAGTGGTTTATTATATTCTGCAGTTTTCTCAGTTAGGTGTTTCATTGTGTGTACTCGTAGATGATCAGTAGTCGAATACCCCTTTAGAATCCTGCCTGTTCACGAGGTCAGTTTTCTTCCGAATTTGTTGTTAATCTCTTCGTGAGGACTTAGTGAAGAATTTGTAAATAACTGGTAATAAGCTAATGGGTCGATAATAGTCTTTTGAGTTGCATTTTTGTTGTAAAGCAAAATAACTGCATTACACCATTTTTTTTTTTCTCCTTTATACGCTAAGTAAATAAGTGGGCGAACCTGCTTTGTACTTCTGCTCCTGCATCCAACAGTAAATCTGCTACTGTTCCATCTTTTCGTGAGGTCTTTCCTCTTTTTATACTTTTAAGAGAAATGTTTACTTCGTTTGGTGTTACCTCAGGTATTTCACTTTTGTCAACTGAAAAATCAGCTTCATATATATATATATATATATATATATATATATATATATATATATATATATATATATATATATATATATATATATATATATCAAAATGATCGGATCTTGAATTTGGCTCTCTATTGTATTTTGTTTTTCTCTTGGAGGGAACTGTTACTGCGGGCTCATGACCTTTGGTTCCTTCTTCCTTTCGCATATATATATATATATATATATATATATATATATATATATATATATATATATATATATATATATTGTGTGTGTGTAGACCTTAAAATGCTAATATAATTAATATAACACCTTCATTAATTCACATTAGAATAAATACAGTGCCGGGTTATTAACCTCTAATCCAACCTCCATCTTGAGGTAGCGTGGCCGAGCGGTCTAAGGCGCTGGTTTAAGGCACCAGTCTCTTCGGAGGCGTGGGTTCGAATCCCACCGCTGCCAGGGCGGTTTTAGTCCTCTAATAATAGCCAAAGGAAATGTTGCTCAATTGTCTGTAGGTACGAACCAGATTCACAAACATATGCTGAATGCCCTCTGTACACCTCGGATTGTTGTTGCAGGAAATAGATGTCAAACTAGATTTCCTATTAAAAAAAAAAAAAAAAGTCCATTAATACTCTCCTTGTTTTTTTTTTTTCTTAGAATAAGAGACAGGAACATTCTACACTCCTCTTGTCTTCTCTGAAACACATTGTAGTTGTGATGGGAAGATTATTGTAAGTCGGTCTGTCTAGCTAAAATAACAGCTAAAAGGCAAAAGTGAACACTAGCAGCTCACGTCTTACTTAACCTTTTCACTATGAAACATCCTCTCTGAGAAGAATAGAATTATCTGTTGATGATAAAAAAAAAAAAAAAATCACCGGAGTGAATGGATTAGCAATATACGTAGATACGTAGAACGAATAATCCCCCCTCGAAAAAAAAAAAAAAAAAAAAGATGACAACTTATGAGTAGGCGACGTCTTTCATGAAATACATACCATACAAGTCAACGGAATGTCAGCCGAGAGACCAGCGACAGGAATAGGCAAATGGGGAAGAAGGTGGTCAGATGAACGTTGCATGTAATGTACGTCGAGCTGTGATTTAAAAAAAAAAAAAAAGAAAAAAAAGAAACGGAGTAGGGAAGATATGAATCCTATGGGTAACACTTTCAGTACACTTGTCTCGATTATTTCTTTAGTTTTTCCTTTTTCATACTTGTGGACGATTTTATTCAGCTTTGGAATGTGCGTACTGAGGGGATTGATGGCGATAACATCTAACCTCTCAAATTCGAAAACTATTCAAGGATATGATTATGATGATGCTCATGTAATGAGGGTGACATGTAGAGAGGTGAGTATGGGAGGCCACGTGGGATGAGAGTTGAAGGGATATGGGGGGAGAGGGGATGAAGAAGAGGAGGGCGAGGGAACGGGAGGGGTGAGGGGAAGGTGGACTGGTGAGTCACGAGGTTGGGTTCGCCAAGTGTAGCTTATTAGAGCACACACACACACACACACACACACACACACAAACTCGTGCTCTGCAACACACATACTCTCTTATATACTGTACCGGTATTTATATTAATACCGAAACGTTGGCTAAATACTTGTCTCGTAGAATTATTCTGGCTGATGCCTCTCTCGTGTACAGTACGCACTTACTTCCATATCTTCACCCTCTTTCAAGTATACATTCAGTCTTTGTCATACAAACATGCAGTTGCCATACCGAACAAGACACTATTAAAATGCTGTCGCTTTACATATACGAATAAAAGCGTAAACAAAAACACACACCTAAAACATATACATAAAAAAAGCATAGAAACAAACATATGCAACTATTCACTTAAACACAAATAACACATGCACACAGATACGATATTGTTAAGCTTAGAAGGGAAGGAGAAGAAAAGGAGGAATTCAGATTAGAATGCAGAAATAGGTTTTTGGTGTTGGAAACGTTGGAAGAGGGGGAGAGAAGTGTAGATGAGATGTGGGAGGATGTGAACAAAGTTTTGCATGAGACTGCTGAATGTACGTTTGGAAGGAGACATAGATTCAGGAGAAAGAAATGGATATCAGAGGAAACGTGGGATATGATAAAAAAGAGAGGTGAGGCTAAATTGAGGAGTGAGATGCAATGCATTGATGAACGAGAGATTGAATTAGCAAGAGCTGCGTACTGGAGTTTGAATTCAGAAGTAAGAAGGTTAGCTAGGAGAGATAAAAGAAGATGTGTGGATGAAAAGGTTGCAGAGACTGAAATCTTAATAAACAAAAATGATGGACAGAGTCAAAGAATAGCATATGAATCGATTAGAGAACTGAGTGGTAATGCAGGTAAACGCAAGGAAATACCAGTTAGAGACAGGGAAGGAAATTTATTGACCAAAGATGGAGATATTAAAAATAGATGGAAAGAGCATTTTGAGACAGTTCTTAATAGACCAATACCACCAGAAGAGGATATACCGTCTGCTCAGGAAGATTTAAATATAGAAACAGGAGAGTTGAGGCTTGCAGAAGTGGAGAAAGCAGTAAAACAGTTAAAAGAATAATAAGGCACCAGGGGAGGATGGTTTATTTCCGGAAATGTTTAAAGTGGAGGGGGATAGATTAATAATGATCTTGACCAAGCTATTCAATAAGATATGGGTGACGGGGTTACTACCATCAGTTTGGAAGAATGGTGTAATTGTTAAAGTTCCGAAGAAGGGAGACCTGAGTGAATGTGGTAATTGGAGGGGAATCTCTTTGTCACCGATAGCTTTGAAAGTTTTCAGTAGAGTGTTGTTAAATAGGATGGAGCCGGTGGTTGCGGGTATTCTGAGGGATGAACAGGCTGGTTTTAGAAAGGGACGTGGTTCCAATGATCAGATCTTTATAGTTAGGCATTTGATGCAGCAAGTTAATGAAATGAGAGGACCGTTAAGTCTTTGTTTTGTTGATTTTGAAAAGGCTTTTGATAGTGTTTCGAGAGAGACTATGGGGAAGATCATGAGACATTATGGAATACCAGAGGAGTTTGTGAGGGTCATTATGAACATGCATGAGGACACATTTTGTAAAGTGATGGTTGATGGTTGTCTGAGTGATTCGTTTGAAGTCAAGTCCGGAGTAATTCAAGGTGGTGTTCTATCGCCTTTACTATTTATATTGGTCATTGATTACATTATGAAACGCGTTGGAACAGAAACCGGTGAAGGTATACTTTGGGGAGAGAACAGGAAACTTTTGGATTTAGATTATGCAGATGATATAGTTTTGATTTGTGATGGGCCAGAAGAGATGCAGAGAGTGTTGGACTGTTTGGTGAGTGAAGGTCGCAAGGTGGGTTTGGTTATTAATTGTGGAAAAACTGAAATAATCAATATGAATATGGAAAATGCGCAGGAATGTGTAATTGGAGGTATGGTTGTAAAGCAAGTTGATAGGGGTTTAAATATTTAGGTACTTATTTAGCCAAGGATGGTTCTTTGAACTTTGAATTCGAGGAAAGGTTAAAGAAGGCTAATCAGGTAATGGGAATGCTTAAAAATATTTGGAATAATAACAATTTTTCTGTGCATACAAAAATCAAACTTTATAAGGTAATGGTTAGGAGTATCTTAATTTATGGACACGAGTCTTGGTACAGCACAGTGGCTATGGAAAATAAATTCTTGGTGTTTGAAAAAAAAAGCACTTAGAAGAATATTAGGAGTTAAGTGGTGGGAAAGGATACCAAATAGTAGAATTAGAGAAATAACGGGAGTGCAGCCGGTCGATGAATATGTTAGGTTCTCACGATGGAAGTGGCTAGGACATGTGTATAGGAGACAGGGAATAGTACGAGGTACACCAGGGTGGGTGGCACTTGGTAGGAGAGGTAGAGGAAGGCCAAAAGAGACGTGGGTGAGGACAATGAGACGGGAAGCTGGAGATGAGTGTTGGGGAGATCTTGAGGAGTTAGCACAAGATAGGATGTGGTGGTGTGAGGTCATCGAGGCCCTATGCATCCCCGAGGGTGCCACAGGAAATGATTGATTGATTGATTGACACAGAGATACAACCTCGAGTAAACTATTAGCAGAAAGTACTCATCTTTGTACGGTACACTAAAATACAATTACAAATACATTTACAAGGAAGAAATCAATGGTAACTAATTCGTACGTAATGCTCATGGATGGAATTATGGGGGTACGAAGAGGGTACAGTGTGAGGTTACTGGTGAGGGGGTTATGGGTTTGTGTGTAGTTGTGTGGCTGTGGTGTGGTTGTTGGCTGTGGTGTGGCTGTGTGGCTGTGGTGTGGCTGTGTGGTTGTGGCGTGGCTGTGTGGTTGTGGCGTGGCTGTGTAGTTGTGGTGGTTGTGGTGTGGCTGTGTAGTTGTGGTGGTTGTGGTGTGGCTGTGTAGTTGTGGTGGTCGTGATGTGGCTGTATAGTTGTGGTGATGTTGTTGTGTTAAGGTGAAGTGTTGTGTTTTGGTGCGCTTGTGGTGTGGCTGAGAAACTGTGATGTGACTTTGATATTATGGTGTGACTGTTGTTATTGTGGTGTGGCTGAGATATTGCAGAGTCGCTGTAGGTGTGGCTGTGACATTATGGTGTATCTTTTATGTTGTGATGCGACTGTGACATTATGGTGTGGCTGTAATGTCGTGGTGTGACTGTGACATTATGGTGTGGCTGTAATGTCGTGGTGTGACTGTGACATTATGGTGTGGCTGTAATATTGTGGTGTAGCTGTAACATTATGGCGTGACTGTAATGGTGTGGTGTGACTGTGACATTATGGTGTATTTGTTATGTTGTGATGTGACTGTGCCTTTATGGTGTGGCTGTAATTCCGTGGTGCGACTGTGGTGGTGCTATGGTGTGTCTGTGGGCTGTTATGGTGAGGTTGTGGTGTTGCGTGGCTGAAGCGTTGCAGAGTAGGTACAATATGGTGTGATTGTGTATTATGGTGTGGTTATACAGGGAGTGTTGTGGAGTGGCTATGGTGTTATGTTATGATGAGGTTGTAGTGCTTTGCTGTGGCTGAGTGTTTTGGTGTTGTGGTGTGGCTGTGGTGATGGACTTGTGATGTGGCAATTATGCAGACATTAAGCAATCCAATAAGAATCTTAAATAATTGACTACCCTCCCCCCCCCTCTCTCTCTCTCTCTCTCTTTCTCTGATTGCCTTCCTGTGTCCTCGCTTCATCCCCTTAATCCTCCCTTCCTCTCCCTCCCTTGTCAACTTCACCGTCATATCGATAAGCTCAGATAAGACGGAGAGGAGATCAAGGATGCATGGATGATGGGATGTCGTGGTGGTGCAGGTGTGGTGCTGTGGTGAGGCTGTGGTTGTATTGTGGAATTGCTTTGATATTCATTGCTGTACGGCCGTGTTGGTGAGGCGAAGAGTTGTGGTGGTGTCAGTTGTGATGGTATTGTGTTATTCGTTTGACGTGCATCTAGTGTGTCCGGGATGTTGATATGGAGTTATGATGTGGTGGTAGTGGTGTAGTTCATATTTGGGTTGGATATTGTAATGAGGCCGTGACTGTGGTTGGGGTGGTAGTGTAGTGTGGTTGTGGTGGGACTGTGGCGTGGTTGTGGTGACGGTATGGTGCTGTTGTGATACTTCAGTTGTGTAGCTCTGATGTTGGGATGTTTCCGTTCTGTGGTGGTGTGATGTTTGTCGTTTGGCTGTAGTGTTGTGATGCTTTTGTTGTTTGGCTGTGGCGTGATGATGCTTCTGTTGTTTGGTTGTGGTGTTGTGATGTTTATGTTGTCTGGCTGTACTGCTGTGACGCCTCTGTTGTTTGGATGTGATACTGTGATGTTTCTTTTTTATGTCGGGTTACGTTTTGTTTTTTGCTTCAGTACGGTGATGCTGTTGTTTGGGTGTGATGCTGTGATGCTTGTGTTGTCTGGTTATGGTACTATAATGTTTCTGTTGTTTGACTGTGAGGTTTTGTTCAGTGAGTGTGGTGCCATATTGTTCCTGTTGCCTGGCTGTCACGTTTATATGTTGTGTTGCAATGTTACTGCTGTTTGCTCGTTGTATTGTGATGTGTCTGTTGTTTGGCTGTGTTAATGTGATGTTTCTGTTCTTTAGGTGTGATGCTGTGAACATATTCCGTGTCAAGCATACACCTATCTCTCACCCATAATCCCAACCATTCATATGCATATGACTCAACACTTAATAGTTCATTCATACTTAAACACAAAGTATGATATCTCTAACTCACAACTCAGTACAGCCATCTCCATAAATCAAGGCTTATCTACGATCACCGAATGGGGACAAAATAGCCTTGTTTCATTTAATGCTAGTAAAACCAAATATATACAATTTGCTGAGAGACAGATATTACCAGATTCCTATATTACCTTAAGTGCTACTAATATTCCTATATCCAAAAGTATTGAAATTCTTCGTGTTTCACTTAACAGTGCCTAAGCTGGACCTCTCATGTCAAATCACCTGCTAGAACCGCCTCAGAGAAACTTGGATTATTGTACAGAGTTCGTAGTTTCTTCACTGACCAGCAGTAAGCTATAGGTTATAAGACACGTGCGCTAGTATTGCTCACCCTTGTGGAATGGATGTGGAAAGGTTGCACTAAAATAACTAGACAAATTCAGAACAAAGCTGTTAGCATAATTAATAACCCTGCTACTACAAATAAACTACCTCCCCTACAGGTAAGAAGAAATGTTGCCTCCCTTGCATTATTTTACAGATACTTTCGTGGCAAATACTCAGATGATGTTGCATTCATTGTGCCACCTCTCCATGTTTTCCCCTGTGCTACACGGGCATCTTGTAGCGCTCATGACTTAACTGTCACAATGCCATACTGCAGAACTTCTGCCTATCAGAAATCTTTCATTCCCAGAACTGCATCTCTTTGGAACTCACTTCCCCAGAGTTGTTTCCCCCAAATTTCAACCTACAGCTGTTCAAGTCCAACTGTTACAGTTTTTTTTTTTTTTATGAATGGAGGACACCAGTAATCTGGTGTAAGGATCTTTTTTTATTCAATTGTTCTTCCTTCCTCTGGTCTCTTATTAAAAAAAAAAAAATTTCAGTGAAAGCTTGGAGACTTGCAGAACTGTATGACTACGACAGAGGGTAAAAACTATTATCTTAAAATATGCTAATCTAGAGCTGTGGTTTTTCACCTTTGGCTTCAAAGATTTAGGTATTGTAATGACTGACATATGCTGGGGATTAACTTGAATTAAAAAAAAAAAGTATAATATAACGGAAGTTATTGACCTTTATGACGTTTATTCTTAACCTGTTTATAAGATAATGCATCAAACTTGGCATAGGCTACATAACATTCATTATAAATCAATTATTGACGAAAGCGCACGGGCTCTGAATTACACAGCCATATAAAATGAATGTCTGTTATTACTAACTATACTATCATTATTATCTTATCTCAAGTGTCAAAGGGCATTGCTCAGTGGTACTTATAATTATTAATTGTTTCACGCATAAAATCTAATAATAGTACAAATCTTTTTTCGTTTACTCTTGCTTCAACCAAATGATCATTTTAAGTATAAAATCGCCTTCTGATAGTGAAATGGGTCAAATGAAGAGGATATCTAATTTCTCCATATCGAAAAGAGTCTTCTGAGTTCACTAAAATCGTCTGGTGAGGGCAACACAAAAACATAAAAGACATGGTAATGAAGTATTAAAATCTGCCATTTGGATGAACAGATCTGACATATTTATACATCGCCTGACTGAACAACTATTCTTCGAACCAAAACCTATGGAAGTAGTAATAATTAGATCAAATGTCCATCTAAAATCTGTAATGCCGTTGCAGTCTCAAACTCAGGGCCGACTGCATATAAATCAAACTGTGAGTGGAAGGATAAAGGAACAAATACTGATACTGAAGATAACAAAAAATACAACAACTCTAATATCTCTGTCATTACATTTGAAACAGACTTCTCAAAATCCTGGCAAACCTGAGTTTTAACCATACGACAAAAGGTGATATTAATATAAACGATCAGGAAATGAACAAAAAGTCTCCTACTTAATAAAAATAAATACAAAACACTGCATGTTTTGTTATCTGTTCCTTGAAAAAATATGTGATGCAGTAGATCTAATCGTCGTACGGTGTTTTGAGCTTGCCAAAAGCACAATTTACTTTCTTTTTCTTCTTCTTCTTCTTCTGCTTTCGCTATAATGACGGCTGACATTTCATTTGCAATAAATGCAGACAGTTTTAGGTGAATGATTGGACACACTTCAAACTGCAGAACTTTAATATACGGCAGTGATCATAAACCCCTTCACCACTGCAGGCCTTTCTTAGGTGAAGGAAATCGTCTGGTGGTAACAAGAATAGATCGAAAAATTGCGTCCTCGATCTAATGCGATTATTCTTGCACGATCTATTCCTGCACAAAAATGGTAAACACGCGAACCTGATTTTCTTTCTGCGTCAAAAACTAACTCTGTATATTTTCTTTTAGGAAAAAAAAAAAAAGCGATTAAAACCAAGCGAGAGGGAGAGAGAGAGAGAGAGAGAGAGAGAGAGAAGGAAACGGAGGAGGAAATTGGAGGCAACGTGAAGTCTTGGGATTAGCCTGCTCTCTCTCTCTCTCTCTCTCTCTCCTTTTCCGGGTACTTTTCCCTCTTATCTTCACCTTTTCTCATTCTCCTCTTTTCTTTGTTCTCTGTCTTCTGATATTTTTCACTACAATGTTATTTCTTTATATTACTTCGTAATCAGTTACCCCCTCTCTCTCTATCTATCTATCTACCTATCAATCAATCAACCTATCTATCTATCTATATCTATCTATCTATCTGTTTATCTATCTATCTATCTATATATATATATATATATATATATATATATATATATATATATATATATATATATATATATATATATATCTATTTTTCAGTTTATTTCGGGCAAATGATGGGTTAAGCATACAGTAAGCCGAAATATTCTGAATAAAAGATTTATAGTCAACCAAAAAGTATCGGCCATCTTATCACACGTATCATTCAGAAACACAGACCAAGTTTTGTGGTATATGGGGCACCCTGTGATTATACGTGCAAATATTCTTCTTGCTAATTATTAGGACCCTAATTCGCATAAACAGACATGTATTGGGTGGTATACTTTTAAAGCAACATATTAATAGGTTCATGTGCGTCTGCAAAACTCGCTCATTTTCACATCATCGTATCCCAAGTGTGCAACTGATTTTAATATATACTGTATATATATATATATATATATATATATATATATATATATATATTGACAAGTGCTAAAGGCCACTTGCACTTGCTCCTGGGGAAGGCTCTCGCGCTGCTCTAGTATATTTTAATTGTAGCTATGGGCAAAAAATTCTATGGAAATCCTATGCCGGGCGCCGGGAGCGGCGTTTTTTGGTCAAAATGTGATCGCTCATTAAATATAGTAAAAGTTTTTCAATCGTGATGGAACCAAGTTTTTTCACATCAGCGAATTTTTTTGCGATTTTGTGCCAATTTTAGTACGATTTGAATGTGTAGTTTCGGCTGCCCAACACACACACACACACACACACACACACACACACACACACACACACACACACAGAACTAGTGCTATAGTATAATAGATGATACAATGGTGGGTTGCACAGCCGGATTCAGCTTCAGAAATGAAAGAACGAACATGATTAAAAATAAAGCGTAATAAAATCGTCTGCAGAACGCCACAACAAAAATGTTAAGCCACCTATAAAACTTAATAAAATCGCCTGCTGAAAGGAAGTATAGAAATATAAAATACGTCGCCGGACTTAATAGACTAAAAAAAAAAAATGCACACAATTATACAAGGTCAGGTAAGGTTACCTCTATTGTAGATGAATATTTGGACAATCACGGTAAAAGTGTGGGAGCCCTGAGATTATGTGTCATAAATACCGGAAGAGCGAGAAAGATGGGGAAGTGGCATTTACATATTTGCTGGGACTGAAATGACCAGGGTAAATGGTAATAAGCTGGGAAGGACCTTAATCCTGGATTGGACTGTCTCCAGACTGATGATGATAATTATGATGACACATATTGCCTACCTCTCGTTCCTTTAAATCACTTCATCTTCCTTATATCCCTGTCGTGTACTGCTGCTGCTTATCTCCATAACCATTCCGATTCATTTCAGTCCTTCCACACATACCCAAGTTTTATCTTCAGTTACTATCAAAATATTTTTCCCATGACAGCAACCTTCAAATATTCTGACAGCCATATCTCAACCCTAAGCCAATTATTTTTGCACCCTGTTCCCCAACATTTGGTTCATCCACACACAAGACTTTCTCGTCATTCAGCAAGTTTCATTCTCGCGGGAAATTTAAAGAAATAAAATAAAGAAACCGGCATATAAATACACAAATTACACACCAGTTAACAATAAGAACGAAGTGATAATAACCTTATGATTAAAAAAAAGAAACACTACTACTACTACTACTACTACTACTAATAATAATAATAATAATAATAATGATAATCGCATGGAGGGGGACAGTAATAGAAGAAAGAGATGGGTGAAAATGAAACAAGGAGAGGGTAAGATGAAAAAGGGGAAGAGAGCAGAAGCTAAGATAGAAAGAAAGAGGAGAAAAGATGATGGCGTGAGGCGATGAACACAGACAGCAGAGACATGATGAGGAAGAGGCATTTGGGATGATGAGATGGCAAGAAAATTAGTATACGAAATGAGAAGTGAAAATGAATGGCGACAGTGCAATAAACAATCATCAGTTGTGCAACGATGTACCGTTAATATTATTAAGGAAATGTGTAATGGTAAATAAAGAACCTGAATTGTGTTATAAACGTACTGTACCTATAATGGGAATGGTAGTGGTGGGAACGAGAGGTATTATACTGACAATGCTTAAGTATTCTTACTGCCGTGACTAAATGTATGGACACACGATGAGACAGGAAGAATGACAGTAACTGAATCACAGTAAGCACAATAATTACACTAAAATCACAGTTAGCAACAACAAACGCAATATTAAATAATGAAGTTTGACTCAAAGAGAATTTTTTTTTTTAGCACTTTCATAAATATTTACTTTTCTCCCTCCGAATTTTACAAAGTTGAACGTAATGTGAACCATCACTTCACAGTAATCCATATGTGCAAAAACTTTTATATTAACTCTCACATTACTGACGTATTTAGCTCAGTTTACTGTTGCCAACTCCAGACAATTTTATTCAGTTTAGTGGAAACATCTTGTATTAAAATGGTGAATGAAAGCTATACCAAACCGTCCATCCTGCTGGAAAATTCTCTCCAATGCTGAGCAAATCATCTGCAGACTACAAGAATAAACCATAAAATACATCACCAAAGTGAAAGGGGTTCAAACATCATTCACATGATTTAAGTAAAGCATACCATTGATTTAAGAGTATGTTCTTCATGCATTATATGCAACAGCATCCATAATCACATTTTTGGATTCAGAGAATATTACAATACACACTTACTGCGGTAAAAAAAAAAAGACAAAAGGAAAGCTGGAGGAAACATAAAACTAAGCAATACATGAAGCAAATGTTCAACAAAAGTAAGATGAAGTAGTTTGTACAACACCCTCAGATTGAACACTGCACCTTGCACACAAGGCCGTACACTGAACACCACACCCTTTACACAATACTCCACAATCTGAACGCCACACCTGTACACACCCCGCACTCTGAACACCACACCCTGTACACAACACCCCATACTCTGAACATCACACGCTGTACACAAAACTCCACACTCTGAACACTACACCCTGTATACAACACACCCACACGCTGAACATTTCACCCTGGATACAATACACCCCAAACTCTGAACACTACATCCGGGCAAGACACCTACGCTCTCAAGACTACACTGTGAACACAAAACACCCCCACAGTTTGAACATTACATCCTAAACACAATACACACTCTGAACACCAAATCCTGACACTGAACACCACACTCAGGCACTAGGAACACTACACCCAATACACAATGCCCTTACGCTCTGAACACCACATCATCTACTCCACACACTCTGAACACCACATCCTGACACTGAACACCACACTCTGGCACTATGGACACTACACCCAGTATTTAATACCCCCATGTTCTGAGCACCGCATCAGCTACTCCACAACTTATTTTACACACATACACCTCCCCCATCTGCTTTCAGTCCTCTTATTCCCACTCTCTTACATTCCTTTTCTTCTTTGTTTGGGCAGATATCTCTGGGACACTGTAGGACGATGGGTCTAATCGGCGGGTGGATTCTTTAAAATTGTCTCCCCTCCTGTTGAACGACAGCTGTGGTGGTCATGATTCGTCTATAAAATCGTGCAGTTGTGTACGAGGGTACCGGGCCCGGCCTTCAATACAGGTGAAGGATATCTTGAAACGAACGAACGTATGAGGAAGAAGGAACCAAAGGCTAGGAGCCCGCAAATCAGTTCCTTCCAAGAAGAATACAAAAAACAATACCAAAGAGAGCCAAATTCAAGATCCATTCATTCCGAGATGCCTGGACACACTGTGTTTGAAAGACAGATCATAGGAAGTAGGAAATACAGACAGAGGGAGACAGTTCCAGAGTTGACCTGCTGCATAAATGAAGGAGTGGGAGTAACGGTTAACTCTTGCATTAGAGAGTTGGACAGAAAAAGGATGAGAGTTTGTTAGCACCCGTCGTAGAGGTGGAGGGATGCAAGCAGACAGTTCAGAGGAGCAGTGACTATTGAAGTAGCGATAAAAAAGAGATAAAGAGCCAACAGTGCGGCAGTGAGTCAGAAGTTGAAGGGAGCCAGTAAAAGGAGGAGAGTTAATGAGACGAAAAGCCTTTGACTCCACCCTATTGAGAAGAGCTGTATGTGGGGTGCCTTCCCACACATCAGAGTTGTACTCTACACAGGGTCGAATAAAACTCGTGTATAAAGTCAACAACTGTGCAGGGATAAAGAAGGTATGGAGTCGGCTTAGCACACCTAATCTCTTGGAAGCAGATGTTACAAGAGATGCAATATGATCTATCCAAGATTAATCCCGAGTGAATGAAACCCCAAGCATGTTCAAGGATGATGCAGGATTGAGCTGGATATTATTAAACATTAGTGGGTACTCCTGTGGAAGGTTTTGTCGGGTTGATAGGTGTAAAAACTGAGTCTTTGATGCATTAAAAACAAGATTGCAATGTTACGGTTGTTTGCTTGTTGTTGTATTATGTATGTTGTTTGGCTATGCTACTGTGATGTTTCTGTCCTTAGCAGGTAATGTTGCAGAGAAATTCCATGTCAAGCATACACCTATCTCTCTGACATCAGTGAAAGCTTGGAGACTTACACAGCTGTCTTAATAAGATAGAGAGGGAAAAGAAATCGTATTATATATATATTTGCAGCCTGGGAAAGACGTGCACTGTTACGCAAAGTGTAATGAAAACACATGTATTCCCTCCATTTCAGAGTCTCTCGGTAAATGGATAACATCGTCTAACGGCAGAAGACATAACCTAAGCATGTCTTTGTAGTGAAGTAGTTAACCCCTTGATTTCAGCGTCCAGTGTTCCTGAGTTCATTCCTGCTACAATGACACGATTTTATTCAAATGAGGAATGACTCGAAGGCACTCGAAAAATTAGTCTGGTGATGGCTTGAATTAAGATTTAAAGTATGCCACGGGAGTGAAGGAGTAAATTCTGTAGCCCTCATCCACCTTATCCTTACTCACTTTGCACTTCTTCGACACATAATAATCATCTTCCATTCCTCTTTCTTTTCTTATCCTTCTCTTTCTATCATCTCTCTCCACCTCCATTCCTTCCTTCTTTCTTTATTTGCTTCTTATTTTCAACTCCTTTTCCCAATCTTTCCTTTCTACATTCTCACCAATCACCTCTCCTTTCCACCTTTCACCTTCGTCTCTCTTTTTCTATACTGCTTCCTTCCTTCCTTCTTCATATCCATATATATTTTTTTCTACTTTCGCCCTCCTTCTCGTCCCTGTTTTTACTCTTTCCTCTCATTGTATGTCACCTCGATATTATTTCCATCATTCCTTCGTTTCCTTCTTCCATTCACTCCCCACCTTCTGTACATCCTTCCTTCCTTCCCCCATTACCTATACCCATCTTCCATCCTTCCTCTATTCTTCCCCGATATAACCCCAGTCACTCTCTGCCCCGCTTCCTGTCTTCCTCCATTCACGCTCAGTCTTCCGTCCTTCATTTCTCCCTCTTTGGTCTCCCGGTACCTTCTTCACCTCTTGCCTCCCTCCCTCCCTCCTTTTTCCCACTTTGGTCTCTCAATTTATTCTCCATCTTCTCTTCCCTCCCTCCCTCATTTTTCTCCTTCCTCACCTTCATCTTATCTGCAGTTTTTTTTATTTTATTCATATTTCTGTCTGCTTCACCTTCTTCTTCTTCTCTCTCTAATTTAAAATTTTCCCATATTGACATTTCTTTCACAGAGGAGCGCGCGCGCGCACACGCACACACACACACACACACACACACACACGCACACACACACACACACACACACACACACACACACACACACACACTACTAGAAAGCGAATCTAGAATAGTGGTAAGTTATTGTTTCTATAGCACACTTTGCAACATCTTTTCTTCAGGTGTTTGTTGTTTGATATTCTTTAGTATCTTCTTGTGCGTTATTTGTGCCAACTGCGTCGATATTAGCAAGATATAACATGCACAACAATATGAAGAAGGAAAACAGAAAACAAATGGCACAGAAGGAAGTGCTACAGTCTATTCTGCCTGCAAGACTATAGTTACATCAGCGAGGGGAGAACACATCGATCTATGGGAAAGAACCAAACCCTGAAGCTGGAAGGAAAAGGCAGCAGAGGTTACTTCTTTGGCTTACCTGCAAGTAATGAGATAAGCTATGCACTACTGTGAGGTATATTATGTTCTAACAAGCCTCAGAAGGTTTTTGAGGGGTTTTTGCAATACTTTTCAAGCTGGATAAATACACCTCTTCAGTACGAGAGACGCGTCCTAGGTCGAAGTGAATCGTCTGATAAAAGCAGGAATAAGCTAAAATGGACGTCATCCGAAGTGACGTAACTAAACAGACGGCTACACAGAACATATGTATACTAATCTCACAAAAATGTAAAACTAAGCAATCCTAGATGTACGAGGAAGGAAATCATAAAACATCAGTAAAACACTTCCGCAAAGTATAGGGCAAAGGAACACCTACAGACATCACACCCTGTACACAACACTCCACATTCTGAACACCACAATACCCTATACACAGCACACCAGACTGAAGACCACACCCTCTCCATAGCATCCCCCACTCAGAAAACCACAACACCCTGTACATAACACCTCACAGTCTGAACACCACACCCTGTCCGCAACACCCCACCCTCTGAACACCACACCCAGTACACAACACACCCCACACTCTTAACACAACACCGTGTACACAACACCTTCACACCTTGTACACAACACCCTTTCACATAGAACACCACATCTTGTACACAACACACCCAGTCTGAAAACCACTGACCACTACACCCTAAACACAATACACCACACACTCTGAACAGCACATCCTGACACCGAACACCACACCCAGGCACTATGAACACTACACCCAATAGACAATGCCCTCATGCTCTCAACACCACATCTACTCCACACTTCATTTCATATATACTCACCTCCGTTATCTTCTTTCAATCCTCCTTTTCCCATTCTCACCCATTCCTTTTCTTTGGTCAAATACCTCTAACCGGCGGGTCGACTATTTAAAATTATCCCCCCTCTTACGTCACGAATGCCAGAGGTGACGATCACGCTTCATCTATAAGGTGAGGTTGTGGCAGAAGACACCACCCGTAGCACGAAAGAGAAGCATAAAAAAACAAAGAACAACGTAAAATATTAGAAAGAAAAAAAAAAAAAAAAAGGCAAAGAGTTGGTAGTTGGCTGGTTCATACTCGAGATATATACATCCTACCCCTCAAAAATACTGCCCAAAGTGATATTCTCCTGAACAGGTAGAGAGTCCGTTGTTGCAGCTGCAGCCATTGTCCAGTCTTCCTCCAATTCACCAATCATTAACACCAGTGATGCCACCAACAAAAATATAATTCTTTCAAGATTTGCTCCCAAATCTTTCATAGTTGCTAAAAATATTTCAAGGTAGGTACAAATTACAAATGGCTTCAGATATTTAGATTTACTCAATGAATCAGCAATGAAAATTATAAAAAAAAAAAAAAAAAAAGGCAAATGGTTATGAACTACCAACTTCTCGATATATTATCTGCAGAAATCGTAAACAGAGAATGGATTACTGGAGGCAGAACTAAATATGCACTTCACTTGTCCCAAATCAATCCTCATTATCTAACCAAGCTATTGATGATGAGATATAGCCTGTGATAGTAGGCTACTGCTGGAAACAGGCAAACACTGCAGCCATTTGTTAAGAATTGTGATGATAATGTATGGTACTTAATATGCTCGGGCATCTAGGCAGGGCTGTTATTAATTGGGTATTTAATAATGAGATAATTCAAGTGTTAGAATACTAACCTTTAGTCTCAAATTCAGAGTTTGAACTTGTTCTCTCTTGCTCAGCTTGCCTCTTTCCAGATGGGACAGGCACTTGGTCTGAACGCTCCATACCTGTGGAAATAATGCATCATTGTCAGATTTTAGGGCTATTGTACAAATACTTGAAAGTCACACAGCAGTAGAATGGTTATATAATGTATTACACAAATAGGTTTTCCTCAACATAATATTGCAAATGGTTAGCTAAAACCCTTGAGGATTAGTCCTCTTATTATCCTCCTGGTAGTATAACCAATCTATACAGCCAATGATGAATTTAGGTAATATCAAGGATAGACCGCAAAATCTCATGTCTCCGAACTTCCATATATTCTCTATTATCTCATTAGAATTGTCTTGTGGCAAGAGAATATAAAAATGTTTCTTCCAAATAACTGTGATAAACGTAGGCTACATAAACCCACAGCTACTGAACAACCTAGGATAATGATTAAATAATGTAATGGAGAAATGGAATAATGACTAATGACTTTCTCAAGCTGCGCTCCGGCTTCAATAAATCCTACCCATATACGAAAGAAATTGATCATTTCGGGGTACACTAGCTGTATGACAATTTATTGGATTCAGTATAGCTATACTTCATCCCTGAATAAACCCAGGACAAAATAATTACCTATAGTTATGGGATGTGTCTACTGGTTTAGGAAAGGAGAATCCCATCTTCCCCGGCGCGACTTTTTGGCCAGCACGCGGAGTCAGTACTGGAGTCTGGAGGACAGGGCAGGACAGGATGAGTTCCTAACTTCCTGATTAGTGAGCAATACATGTGGCAGAGTGTCAACTAGGCGAGTTCCCATGGTTGCCACATAACGAAGTCCATAGCAAATTAAGTTTATAAAAATGTCAAAATTAGGAAATATACAAGAAAAATGTGAATTTTTTAAGATTTTATACTTTTTAAAATAATTATTTCAAGAAGGGAAAGACGAGAGGAAGGAGTAGTTGCAAGGAGAGTGGAAAGGTTACAAGAGGATGAGAAAAAGGCAGAGTATAAGAGAGAAGTGGAGGAACGATTGGGCAAATATGAATTGGAGCAGATGAGAGACGTGGAAGGTGTGTGTAAGATATTTACAGAAGAAATATGTGCAGCATGTGATGTGGTGTGTGGAAGGAAGAGAAGACGGAGGGGGGTGCAAGGAACAGCGTGGTGGACTGAAGAGGTGAAACAGGCTGTGGCACAAGAGAAGAAAGCATACAATGAATGGATGAGAAATAGGGGCGTGGAAGAAGTTGAGAGGCGGAAGAGAGAGTTATACCGTATGTGGAAAGGATGAGAGAGGTGAAAAGATTAGTAAGAGAGAGTAAGAAGAGAGTGGATGAGGAATTTGGAAGGAATTTGAGTGTAAAGTGGAAGGACTGTAAGAAAATGTTCTGGAGAGAAGTGAAAAGAGTAAGACAGGGTGGAAGTGAAGTTAGCAGGGGAGTGAAAGATAAAAATGGTAGATTACTAGTGGAGAAGGGAGAAAAAGTGAGCAGATGGAGAGAACACTTTAAGGAATTGTTGAACGTAGAGGATGGAAGTAATGCGAGTATAAGTGGCTGGGGAATGGCTGGGAGAAGGAGGGAGGTGAGAAGACAGGAAGAAATCAGTAGGATAGAAGTGTGGAAGCAATGAAGAAAGTTAAATCGGGGAAAGCCCTAGGAATTGATGGAGTGTGTGGTGAAATGCTGAAGCATGGGGGAGAGATAGTAGTAGAATGGATGTGGAAGATGTGCAGATTGGCCTGGGAGGAAGGTAGAGTCCCGGAGGATTGGAAGTCAGGTATAATTATTCCCTTGTACAAAGGAAAAGGGGAAAAAGAAGTGTGTGGTAATCATAGGGGCATTTGTCTTCTTAGTATAATAGGAAAAGTGCATGGTAGGATACTTATAGACAGAGTTAGAGAAAGAACAGAGAAATTAGTTGGAGAAGAACAAGGAGGTTTTAGGAAGGGAAGAGGTTGTGTAGATCAGATATTCATTCTTAGATCTTTAGTGGAAAAGTTTCTAGAGAAGGGAAAGAAGTTGTATGCGGCTTTCATGGATTTGGAGAAAGCATATGACAGGGTGGATAGACAAGGATTGTGGAAAGTGTTAAGAATATATGGAGTAGATGGGAAGTTGTTGAATGCTGTGAAGAGTTTGTACGATGGTGCGAAGGCTGCAGTGCGTGTGGATGGTGAACTAAGTGAATTTTTCTTTTTGAAAGTTGGTTTGAAACAGGGATGTGTCATGTCTCCATGGTTGTTCAATCTGTACTTGGATGGGGTAATAAAAGAGGTACAAGGTAGGGTAGTGGATGTTGGAGTGGCCCTGGTGAGAGAGGATAGTGTTTGGAAACTTCCTGTACTGTTGTTTGCAGATGATACTGTGTTGTTGAGTGAAGACGAAGGGGAGCTGCAAGGCTTGGTGGATGAGTTTGAGAGAGTGTGCAAGAAACGGAACCTAAAGGTGAATGTAGGGAAGAGTAAAGTGATGGTCTTTGAGAGAGGTGATGTTAGTGAATGTACAGCGAGGTTAGATGGTGAGGAATTGGAAAATGTGAGTACGTTTAAGTATTTGGGTAGTGTGATGAGTAAGGATGGAGGTTTGGAGGGTGAAGTGCTTGAAAAGGTACAGCAGGGAAGAAAGGTTGCTGGTTCCTTGAAAGCAGTGATAAGAAACAGGGAAGTGAGCATGGAAGTGAAAAAGTTACCACATGACAGTATTGTGATACCAACTCTAACGTACGGAAGTGAAGCTTGGACATTGTTGGAAGGACACAAGTCAAGAGTGAGAGCAGTGGAAATGAGTTATTTAAGAGGAGCCTGTGGAGTCACGTGGAGAGACAGGCTGACGAATGAGGATATAAAGGAGCGTTGTGGCGTGGATGTGGATGTGATAGGAAGCGTTATGAGGAACACACTGAGGTGGTTTGGCCATGTGGAGAGGATGGAGGGTGAAAGACTGACGAAGAGAGTGTATGTGAGTGAGGTGGAGGGGGGAAGAGGGAGGGGGAGGCCGAGGATGAGATGGAGGGATGGGGTGGAGAGGTATATGAGAGAGGGGGACGTGAGTTGGGAGCAGGGCAGTGAAATGGCGGGGGACAGGGCGACTTGGAGGCGATTTGTTTGTGGCCACCCCAAACGAGATTGAGGCGTCTGGCAATAGATAGATAGATTTCAAGCTTTCAAGATAGGATCAATATTTCTAGATCCTGAAAAAAAAAAAAAAATCAGGCTGTGACATCACCGGAACCACGTTTTACAGGGACTCATATTCTTCTTATCCAAAAATTTCGACAACAACACTAAGAAAATAGTGAGTAACAATTGACACTCTCCGATTGAATAAATTAATTTTTACTGAGTAGTTGAAGGTTTTATCAGCTTAGTTGAGAGTGATGAAACCAAAACTCTCGATTAATACATTGCACTGACTAAGGGGATACTCGTTTAAACTAACATAAAGAAAACAATCCATTATTTGCTTCTGAAACAAATTTTACCATATGCAAATTATTTGAGGCAGTAATGTACACACTACACAGCACATACGCCCTCAACGAGATTGTTTTTGCGTTGGAATACTAAAATAAATTAAATGATTGAACCAAGGAACACAAGGGGATAGAGGAGAAGGATGGAGAAAAAAAGGTGAGAGGGAAGGGCGAAAGGAGGGTAAGTAAGAAGAGACGAGCGGGACATACACGTAGCCACTGGGGGGGCAGAGGGGGCAGTTTGTCCCCCCTGGGAAAATTTTGAGGAAATGCTGAAAGGGATTTTTGGCATAGTTCTTGTATGACAATACGGTTTTCCTAATTTTATCACTAGTATATTATCATTACCTATTTCCAAAAATGTTTATGTGGGAATAATAATTTCCTTTGAAACTGAAAACTAGATATTATAAAACCCTTGAGAAAAAATGACCAGTTGTTCTTAACAATTTCCCCTATCACCTTAGATCATGTGGTTAATATTAGAGGTCTAATGATGTTTTGCACTTGAATCCTAATGAGGTGTAAAAATGGCCTTGCTGTCCCCTCAGCCACATCGTCTCACCCTGCAGCCATTTCCTCTCACCCTGTAGCCAGTTGCAAATAAACACTGTACAATTATTGTTACACAAGCAGAATTTTTGAAGACTACATGAAGCCATTTTGATCACCTCAGAGTACATTTTAGAAGGTAAGCAGATATAAATATGTGTGCCAGGGGCCTCGTTTGGGTGGGGGACAGGGGGACGTGTCTCCCCCCCCACTTTTTTGGAGCCGTTTCTTTCTTCTTCTTTTTTTTTTTTCCTTAATGGAAAAATCCTTTCTATACAGTACAGTACAGGTGATGTGAAAATCATTCCCTGCTGAGCGGGGAAAGTCGAGTGGTCACTGAGTCAAGGATTAAAAGAGGAGTCAAGGATTAAGAGAGGTTAATCCCACCAGGTCAGTCTTGACGTATGCACCACCCCTGATGCTTGAGCCAATGAGAATCAAACTAAAAGAATAAGTAGTGGAAAACAGAATTTCTATTGGCTGCTACCACCACAGCAGTAGTACAAAACAGAATACCAGACTGGGGGTGGGTTCGGCAGCGAATTTAATTCACACATATGTGCTCAGTGGAGAGAGAGAGAGAGAGAGAGAGAGAGAGAGAGAGAGAGAGAGAGAGAGGAATAATCCCCGAGCTAGACCTCATCATATCATAAAACCCTGCTGGGGTCACAGGAGAGCGCTACCCCTCGCACCACAGCAGCCACCAGGCGGGGCGCAAACTAGCAACCTCACGAGAACGAGCCCGACACCCTACCACTGAGCTACCGCGCTCCCAGAGAGAGAGAGAGAGAGAGAGAGAGAGAACCGCAAAGGAAAATAGAAAAATAGCAATATTATCACGAATGTGGGAAAGTACGTGTTCGGGACCCTCACGCCAGATCTCGAGTTTTCATTGGCCTGTCCATTCCGCCATTCTTCTTCCAGCAGCCAATCAAAATACAAGGTTTATTTCCGAATATAGACAGATAATATGGACGCCATTGCCTCTCGTATGGTAGGTGCTATGGCAATGCGTGGTATATTTCAATATAATTTCATAGGTTATTACGGAAAATAGCTGTACTCCCTCATATGTACAGAGAGATAAAGACAGCAAGGTAAATGATGCGCTAAGAGTATAGTGTGACAGCGCTTTTTTCAGTACTAAAAGTTCACAAGAAATCTGTGGTACCGAAAAAAAAAAAAAAAAAAACTTGTTTTTAGGTAGAATGGACGGAAGTTTGCATGTATATATTGATAATAATAACATCTATGAGACTGACCATGATGAACAATGATGACCAATGAGAAAGAGCGAGAGACAGACAGACAGACAGATAGACAGATAGAGAAGACAGACAGACAGACAGACAGACAAACAGAGAGTAGGGGGAAAGGTCATGGAGAAAGGGAATGAATAACAGCGCAACAAGACAGACAGACAGTCAGTCTGGAGGCTTTTCCTCAAATTCTAAAAATTCGTAAAAGTGTATAGACTTTTTATAGAAATAAATCTATAAAAAATGCAATTTCTATATGCAGAGAGAGAGAGAGAGATAGAGAGGAGAGTGGTGTGCTGGGAGGGAGAGTTGTCATTAGCGCCTTGTTTCTAATCCAATTAAGTTGCCCAGTACAAAGTATGCCAACACTGTGGGACGGGGACTCCCCAAGATGGACAACGCCCAAATGCTCTTCATAAAATAAACGGACCATAGTGACAAGGAGAGCTGTGGAAACTCCAGTGCCTTCTAAATTATTGCTGATATTTCCTTTTGCTCTCTAATTTTTACATAATGTCCTCTAAAAGGATTATTAGCTATTTACTTAAGTTACTCCACGAAAGCTGTGAATATGTGGGGAGAAGATGTTTTTTCTTTAAGACACTGCAACAAAGGCGACAGTAATGATGTAAATTTATTTCTGCTGACATAAAGCATCAAATCTAGGAAAATTTGGGGTGAGATATTTGGAGGAAATATTCCAAGTGTTTGCCCCCCTGGCAAAAATCCAGGATACACCACTGGGCAGCAGGATATCGGAAGGTAGCGTTAGAGAAAGCAGAAAAAGGAAAGGAAGAAGAAGGATAATTATAAGGATGACGATGGAGGATGAAAGTAGGGGGGAAAAGCCGATGTTAAGTAAGAATACAGGATAAACTGAGTCTGAACGAGACTAAGTGCAGCAAGGAAGAAGAAAAAGAAGAATCGCGCGCGTGTGTGATAAGCAGTTAGTGTTATGACGTTCTAGTATTCGAATCAGTAAATGTGAAAATGTACGAATATCTCACAGTTCCTGGAGTCTACTGTATATGTGCTGTAACTAGGCATGCGAAAGAGGAAAAATGGTAATAATAAATAAACTTTACCATGCTGACATACTTAAGTATATTAGCGGCGAGTAGGAGTCATTGTCAACGCAGTAACTACGCTGTATACAAATAAATGGTTGCTAAAACTCATGGGAAGATTCACAACGAAAAACAACAGGACACTTATGGAACGCTTTACTAAGATCGAAACAACCGAACTTTCTATTAAGTTTCATGTGCACACATAATGGTACAAAAGAAACAATATACTGTGTATACATTATATATCTATATATATATATATATATATATATATATATATATCTATCTATATCTATATATGATTTAGCACTCATGGTCAATGAAAAGCGTTCTTGTTAAACTCTTCTAATATTACGAACTGTAAGGAATAGTTGCGGCTTGTACCCAAAGATGGCGGTTCCAACGATAGGCTAAGTAATGTTAAGCGTTCGTCTAAAGATACCTAACCTAAACTAACTAACCTAGCTTAACCTTACCTACGCTTAACCTAGATTGTCCCGGCTTAGCCCAACCGCAGCCTAAATGAATCTAGTCTAAATTAATCCATCCCAATTCGCACTCATTTCATGAACTGACTAGGGATTTCATGAAATCACTGTTTACACAAAAAATCCTGTACGGTAACATATACATTCCCTTAGTTGCTGCAGCCAAAGACTTGACCTGAATGATGGGTAATATTTTCGCTTGTTACGTAGATGTGGTTAACACCTCTTTCTCAGCGAAGTATTCTGACTGTGGCACCTTACTATCCTCCTGTTCCTTCCTAACACAAGTTGCGTCGAAATTAAAAATATAAAATTACGTACAAGAGAGTGTTAAAGCGCAATATTCTAAACAAATTGCTGAAGACACCTGCTAAGACAACTAGGATATACAGCTCATTATACAATACACTCACGACGATGGCGATACTGGTAGGCAATAATTATGACGATCTTAGTAACTTACTAACTATACTCGATTTTTTTTCCAGCTGATGATTCACTTTCGTGAATGTGGCACCTGCTCACTCCTGCCGCATCATTGGTTGGCTTCAATTTCATACCTGAAGTATCAATCATGTACAAAAAACAATTGTACCTTATAGTCCAATTCTCATAAATGCGGTTTTGCATTGTCATTATACTATACAAACACACATGAAACGAGTATGAGTCTGTGCTTCATCCAAACGGACAATGAATTTGAGGAAGTTGAATTTGAATTGAAATATTTATTGTTGTAAAAGGTACAAAGTTGTTTCACCTCCCTATATATATATATATATATATATATATATATATATATATATATATATATATATATATATGCTTTTGGCTGGGTAAATGCAAATAAAAGGTATCTAATATTTAGGCAAGTACTTGTTACATTAGACAATAGTACCATTCTAAGGAAATTAGCAGTTTTCTCAGTGGTAAAGTGGTGGAAGTGGGAAGGCGAATGGAACAGTCGCTACAGACGAGATGGGGGACACGAGAGACGGCCAGGCGGGAAAAACAAGTTGTCTCGCAAGATGTCAGACTTTGTTATGGATCACACCTACTCCATTGTTTCGATACCTTCGCCTATATTATCCGTAAGTATATATATCCGTAAGTATATGTATTTATTTATTTATTAGAGATGCGACAACTCTGTATCTTTTACAACAATAAATATTTCAATTCAAATTCAACTTCCTCAAATTCATTGTCCGTTTGGGTGAAACACACATACATACTCGTTTCATGTGTTTGTATAGTATATTGACAATGCAAAACAGCATTTATGAGAATTGGAATATAAGGTACATTTTTTTTTTTTTACATATGATACTTCAAGTATGAAACTGAAACCAACCAATGACGCGGCAGGAGTGCGCAGGTGCCACATTCACGAAATTGGATCATCAGCTGGAAAAAAAATTGAGTATTGAATACATGGGTCTGATACTTCTGCTGCTTCTAGGCAAGTGTTCTGAGTTTAGCATAGATCATTAGTAGTGAAGTGGTTACTAATGACTGAAAGTAACCATGGCATTTTGACAAATTATCATGCGTTTAATAATTATAACGTTGGGAGATATGCAGAAATAAAGTCTTCTTTCAAGAACTGAGGGATTAAAAACGATAGCAACAGAATTGCACGAAAGATAAACTACGTATACGGAAAAGAAATTATCTGAAAAGGATACCATTGGATATTTTTATTCAGCAATAATTATAATTCTTCAACAGCATACAGCCATTGATATTTTGGACAGATATGTCATACCTTATTGGAATTGTTATATTATTCCAACTTGGTGAAGAATGCACTACAGGACTACTCCCCGCCTTCTTATTAACTTGAGAATTTTCACAGCCTCTCTCTCAACGACAAACTATTTAGACTGAAGCCTTATCATTCAATATGTGATACTGATGCAAACTATGTTGGTAAAAGAAAGAAATTAAAAACTAACCAAAGGATGGCAAGGTTCTTAAGCAATGGATCTTCAGAAATGCAGCTTTACAGTTATAAGAAAGCATTTGAAAATAAACAGAACATGAACAGCATCATATACTTCTTAGAAAAAAGCATATTTGGTTTAGACAGAACGACACAACATTATAAGGATATTGAAGGGGAACGACCATTTCAGGAGTAAAGTGTGGGGAACTTTTTGAGCAGACACATTCCAGTAGGTACACCGGACCCCCAATCCCCTGTAAATTCGGCTTCAGAGGTACAGGATTGAACTATCAGCCTTTATACCATAGCAATAATTTAAAAAAAAAAAAAAAATTAAGGAACACTAAATGATGTTTATCATTTCATGGTATTCAGATTAGCTTTTAGCTTACATGCACTGATATCTTCTGTCATATCATCATACCCACAACCTTATGAATCCAGTTGTGCCACAAAGTTCGGATGCACAAACTTAGAGTGAATTGCTAGTCGTGCCTATGATATACATTTATTGGAATAACAAGGAAAAGAGAGCGCAGAGCCTACTTCTGGATGCTGCTCACCCTACAAAATGTAACTCTCACTTAAGAAAATTATCGTTTACTTTATCTGAGTTAAGTACGAAACACAAAGCCCAAAATCTTTTCGTGTTTTTAGTTCTTCCATCAGTTATAATAATTTCATTAATAATAATAATAATAATCTATATATCTATCTACTGTATAGCCCGACGCCCTAATCCCGCAAAGGGTGGCCGCAGACAAAACGCCTCCAAGTTACTCTGTCACCCACCATTTGACTACCCTCCCCCCAACTCACCCCCCCCTCCCTCATATACCTCTCAACTCCATCCCTCCACCTCATCCTCGGTCTACCCCTCCCTCTCCCTCCCTGCACCTCACCTACATACACCTTCTTATTCAGTCATTCATTCTCCATTCTCTCCACATGTCCAAACCACCTCAGTGTATTTCTCCTAATCTTCTCAGCCACATCCACATCTACCCCACAACTTTCCTTCACTTCTTCATTCGTCAACCTGTCCCTCCATGTCACTCCACATGCTCCTCTCAAGTAACTCATTTCCACTGCTCTTACTCTTGACTTGTTCCCCTCTTGCAAGGTCCACGCCTCGCTTCCATACGTCAGGGTAGGGATCACAATACTATCATGCAGTGACTTCTTAACTTCCATACTCACCTCCCTATTTCTCATCACTGCTTTCAGTGTACCAACAACCTTCCTTCCCTGCTGTACCCTTTCACGTACTTCATCCCTCAAAGTTCCATCCTTAATAATCACACTACCCAAGTACTTGAATGCACTTACATTCTCCATATCCTCACCATCCAACCTCACTGCACACTCTGTGACTTCATTCCTCTCAAACACCATAACTTTACTTTTGTTTACATTAACTTTCAGATTCCTCCTCCTACACGCTGTCCCAAATTCATTCACCAAACCTTGCAACTCCCATTCATCTTCACTCAACAATACTGTATCATCAGCAAACAGCAACACCGGAAGCTTCCAAATCTCACCCTCATTCATTAGAGCCACCCCCACATCCACTGCCCTACCTTGCACCTCCTTTACAACCCCATCCATATATATATTAAACAGCCATGGAGACATCACACACCTCTGTTTCAGTCCCACATTGAGATCAAAGAACTCACTCAGCTCACCATCCACTCGCACCGTAGCCCTAGCTCCCTCGTACATACTCTTTACGGCACTCAACAATTTCCCCTCCACTCCATATATTCTTAATACCTTCCACATACCTTGCCTATCTATTCTGTCATAAGCTTTCTCCAAGTCCATGAAGACAGCATACACTTTCCTTCCCTTCTCTAGATACTTCTCCACTAAACATCTTAGAACAAATATCTGATCTACACACCCTTTTCCCTTCCTAAATCCCCCTTGTTCTTCTCCAACTAGCTCCTCTGTCATATGCCTAACCCTATCAATGAGTATTCTACCATATATTTTGCCAGTCACACTAAGAAGGCAAATACCCCTATGGTTACCACATACTTCTCTCTCCCCTTTTCCTTTGTACAGAGGAACAATTATACCTGATTTCCAGTCCTCTGGAACCCTTCCCTCTTCCCAAGCCAATCTACACAACTTACATATCCACTCCACAACAATCTCACCCCCATACCTAAGCATTTCACCACACACTCCATCAATTCCTGGGGCCTTTCCCAGCTTAATCTTCAATAATAATAATAATAATAATAATAATAATAACAACAACAACAATTACAATAATAAATTAGGCACCATCACGAAAACTAGTAAATATGTATATGATTCTCTTACCAAATCCACATTCCTTCACTTCAGGCTTAACACCCTTACACAATGTATCCCACACCATCTATACCTCCACACCACCTCCTCCTCACAAACGGTCCCACACAACCCATACCCTCAAACAGTCTGTCCCACATACCCGACACAATAGATCCCACCTTATCAATAGCCCCACACAATCTACTTCACACCTAGCCATACTGGACAAAATCTATCCCACACCACCCATATCCCCACGCCATCTATCTTACACTATCCATTCCCTCACATCATCTAACCCTCATCACTCATACCCGACACCATCTACCTCACACCACCATATCCCTCACACCATCTTTCCACCCCATCCCTGCCCCCACACCTCTACCTCATCCCTGCCAGACCTCCACAAGTTCTAGGCACTTACAACACAGCTAGTACGAGTAACTAACATATCCTGAACCACGCAAGCAAGGACATAGCTATCTATCTATCTATATACCTAGGCTGCTTTCCCCAAGGAAAGGGAGGTAGCCGAGACAGGATGACACACTACCAATTTACTCATCCACTCAAACACATTCATTCGCGTTTCAGCCCCAAAGAAGAGAAGGGACAGATCCTCACCGCACCACACCGCACGAGGGTCAACTGCGCAGTACAATCAGTGACATCCGCAGCAGGGCCCGACGGCAGAGCTGGTTTACCCCTGCCACATCATAATAGACCCATCCCCTTACCAGCACCTGACCTGATCAGCTGATCATATTTTATAATAAAGTTTTATAATTAGATCCTGAAGTATGCTCGATGTGCAATCAGTTTTAACATTGCAAAAAATATCTATAGATTATAACATTGCTCTTCCGATTGCTATAATTTTTTCAGCAACTGTAGCATACTGAGTGAGACAGAGAAATTCAGGTTTTGGGGTAAGCTGGGTGAAGCAGTGGGAGAAATGCCCAGGAGATATAAAGTGATCGTAATAAGCGATACGAATGGAAGGGTAGGCACTGGTCCTGAAGACGACATAATGGGTTGTAATGGAGTACCAGGAGAAAATGATAATGGGATGCGACTCAAGGATATGTGTCAGGAAAGAAGGTTGTGCATTTGTAACTCATACTTCAAGCACATAGATGCACAAATATATACATGGTATAGAGGGAACGGGGTTTGTGTTGAAAGAAGCCTGATTGACTACGTGCTTGTAGAGAGGTCGATGCTGGGAATGGTTGCTGATATGAGGGCCATGAGAGGACGATGTGGAGATCTGTCAGATCATATGACTGTGGTATGCAAGATCAAGCTGAGAGGAGTGAGGTGAACCAGGAGAGAGAGAGAAGGAGTCATAGAAATGGCAGATGAATACAGGACCAAAGTAAGGGAGGAGTTGGAATCAGTGAACTGGAATGAAATGGATCTGACAGCCTGTGGAATGCATAAAGAGATTGCTTATTTAGAAATGTTAAAGTAGTGTGTGGTATGGCAAATATAGTAACAACAAAGAAGAAAGGTACGGCATGGTGGGATGAAGAGGTTAAGAGAGCAGTGAAGGAATAGAGGAAGAAGTGGCTAGTGTGGTTACAGAATACGGGTTCAATTGAAAAAATGACTGACTATACTGACAGCATGAAGCACGTAAAGAGAGCAGTGAAGAGGAAAAAGAAGGCGGCAAATGATGATCTGAGAAGAAATATGAATGCAAATTACTGTGAAAGTAGGAAGTTATTCTAGAAAGAGGTTCGGAAATGTAGAAGTGACAGCGGAAAGAAATTTGAAAGTGTGAAGGATGTAAGTGGTAGATTATTAACCCATGGGGATGAAGTCAGGACCAGATGGAGAGATTATTTTGAAAGCCAGACGAATGGAAATAGAGAGCAGAGCCGCTGTAAACATGACTGGTTTTGGGGGGGTGCAGAGAAGGAATGCAGTGGCAGGAAACGCGATGCTCGCACAGATGAAGAACTCTGTGAAGCGGCTGAAAAATGGGAAAGTAGCTGGATGCAGAGATGATTAAGTGTAGGGGAGAGAGCGGAATGAAGTGCTTGTTGGAGATTTGTAAGAAGGCATGGATGAGTGAAACTGTGCCAGCAGAGTGGAAAATGACTGTGATTGTACCCTGCACAAAAATAAATGTGATCCAAGTTAGCGCAAGAATTATCGTGGCATAAGTTTATGAGTGTTGTGGGAAAGGTATATAGAAGAACTGTTGCATAGAAAGTAAGAGAGATATCAGAAGTCCTAGTGAGTGATGAACAGGGTGGCTGTAGGAGTGGCAGAGGATGTGTGGATCAAATATTTGCAATGAGAGAGACAGTGAAGAAGGCCTGTGAGAAGGACTATAAGGTGTTTATGGTATTCATGGATCTTGAAAAAGCATGCAACAACATAGATAGAGAAGGATTGTGGAAGATTTTGCACATGTACGGTGTACATGGTAAGCTGCTAAGTGCCGTCAGGAGTTTTTATGATGGTAGTGAGGCATGTGTAAGGATAAACTGGCATCTAAGTGAATGGTTCACGATAAAAGTGGGCGTGCGACAAGGTTGTGTGATGTCCCCATGGTTGTTCAATATATATATGGATGGGGTGCTGAGAGAAGTAAAAATATGAGTAATGGAGAGAGGGATGGCGTTGGTAATGAATGGAATATCTCAAATTTGTTGTATGCTGATGATGTAGTGCTAATTCCAAATACCGGATAAGAAAATGGTACACTAGTGCAGAGTTTTGTTGATGTCTGTAAGCGTCGTGCCTTATAAGTAAATGTACAAAAGAGTAAAGGTGATGGCTATCGAGAGAGAAGGTGACTCCCAGTTTGATGTTACAGTGAATGGAGAGACTGGAACTGGTGAGAGTTCAAATACCCGGGTACAGTTACAGAAATGAGAAGAATATGTGCAAGAGAAGTGGAAAGTAGAGTGACACAAGGAGGGAAAGTCGCTGGTGCTATGAAGGCCTTAATAAGAGACAGAGGCTTGAGTGTTGCGCAGCGCGAGGCTTACATAAAGGAGTGTTAGTTCCAACGTTAACATGGATGTAAGACTATGGTGTGGCATGAAAATGAAAAGTCAGGAGTGAGAGCAGTGGAAATGGGATTGCTGACGAATGTGTGTGGAGTACAGAGAGTGGATTGAATACGAAATAATGTAATTCGTGAAAGATGCGGAGTGAGGAAGTCTGTGGACACCAGAATCGAAGAGAGTGCACTGAGATGGTATGGTCATGTGGAGAGAATGGATAACAAGAGAATGGTCAAAAAGGTATAACTGTGCGAATCTAAAGGAGGGAGGAAGCGAGGTATGCTAAGGAGAAGGTGGAAGGATATGGTGAATGAGTGCGTGAGGAAGAGAGGTATGGAAACCGATGAGGCTTGGGGACTGACAAGACATCGAGATGGCTGGATGAATGTTGTGAGAAGAAGCGCAAGATCAGGGATTTAGCACACATTTTTAACGTGACAGCGTTCGGAATGAATCTATGGGATACGTTTATGTCAAGCTACAGAATGTGGTGGAAGGTTTGGGTGTATCAGATACAGCCAGGATTCAGGGGTTTTGAATGATGAGTGAATGGAAGCGTGGCCCATTGAAATGGGCAAACTTGGGCTGTCTGGACGTTGCTACTCCTAACCCTGCCCTTGGGTGGGAAAGAGGTCCGGATGATGATTATGATGATGATGATGTTTCCTATATTCAGAGAAATTCTGCAACACCTAGCGCAACTTTTGCCAAAGCCCTTTCTAGACATGGTATATGATTTTTTAAGCTGTAATAAACAAATGCACATAAAGCACAATGTAAGATTACCATAGTTGATACGTAATAAAACAGAAGACAAACGGACGATGGGGGGGGAGGGTGTATGAAAATACAGCTGAGATGTGGGACCTTACAGTATTACACGGAATACAGAGATCATATCGTGTATGGTGAGTAAAACTGCCATCAGTGGAGAAAGCAAAGATGTGACCAGGGCGACACGGAGGACTAGAACTGCGAAAACAGGGCAATAAATGTTAGCTGTAGAATGATGACGGACGAACCAACGAGAGAGAGAGGGGGGGGGGAGGATGGGGGGAGTAGAGTGTAATTAACTTCAACAGTTTTATTCTTGCAGCCATCTGACGATTTCATTCATCTTGGAAAGGACCTCACTTAGTGAACGGCCACCATGACTAGATAGTATTTCCTACTCCTCTCCTGTCAGATGTGCATTCTGAGAATAATGATATCCCCCGTGGTAGGAAAAAGTAATATGAAGATTGTCACCATACTCAAGTTGTTAATTTAGATTGTAATGTGTTAAATGTAGAGTTCTTTCCTATTATGAATATAACCGTCTGGTGCCAGCAATTATTTAAAAAGACACAATCGTACATGTGAGGTCAATCTTTTAAGATATAAACACGTAACCCTATCTGTATGATGTCTTTTTTTAATTCATTCAGTCTGGTGTCACGGTATATTAATTTATTCTTGCAACTCTGGTTTTGAGTGAATCTCTCGCAGTGAAAGAATTAACTAAGACTATACTCGTATTGATCAGCTCCAGTCGAAAAGCCTCTCCGAAGCTGAATAAAACTGTCTGGAGACTGCCGGGATGTAACGAAAGACATCGTCGGGTGAACGGAGTTAGCTGCCCTTCCTACCACCAATTGATTACTTTCATCTTCGGGGTGCTCTCTCATGGCATAGGGGCCGAACTATATTGATTTTCGGTACCGCCAGACGATATTTTGTTTTAGGAAAATGTATCGTAGCGAAGGAGTTAAAACTATCGCCTTCTTGTCTGTTGTGAAAATAACATATATCTGCAAACCCTTTCCCTACCAGGATTTCTGTTATTCTTGCCACTGCCATGCCATGTATTCAGCTCAATCCTTTCACTCCTATGATGAATTTAGGTCTCTATAATTATCAGCGTGATCATATCGTCTGTTTCTTTCATGTTTCCACCAAACTTTTAATCAGCGTGTCACCATATCTTTACTTCTTCACCAATTCGCTTGAAACTTGAAACAGTGTTCACTGGACCAACAGCCTAGACTTTTTTCATTTTTTTTTCTATTTATTTAGACTTTTTAAAGGAATTATGGGGTCACACGTACAATCATTTCAGCACGTATACGTCCTATGTGTTTGTAAGTTTATTAATCATCAATGCCATTTACACAGAAGCATGTCGGTGCACTGTAACATTCTCGTGGGATTATTAGCAATTTTGTTCTTAAAGCTAGTTTTGGCACCGCCATACGAGATAACCAAGTTGAGGACACCCATGTCCAACTATAGTCTTTAACCCATTTGCTCCCAGCGTCCTGCATGTAGGACAGAACCAGACATTAAATAAAGCAAATGACCAGGTAACCCTGGGTTACCAACCTATGAGCTTCGCGACTATGAGCCTATAGGCGGACAATGGTAATATCCCTCACAAAGAAATCCTGGGTTAATTAGCCTCGACCGCAACTTATTCTTCCCAACTTGAATTTAAATGCCTGTTGGCTGGAAGAATAAGTTAAACATTATATGACCAGAATGAAGGGGTGGGAGGCCCCCGCAGTGAAAGGATTGGTACGGTAATAGAACGTCTTTGATAACTTGACTGCGAGGGATCTCCAAATCTGAAGAAAATTCTTTATCAGTAGTAAGAATAAAGCAGGAGATGGTCAGTAGCAGCCCTTCATTTAACCCCTTCAGTCCGGTGATATGCAGTGTATTCTATTTTTTTGCTGTCTAGATTTTACGTGGCTGAAGCGAGAGTTTTTCTAACTGGAAAGGTTAATTATGACTTTAGTTAATCGATTCACTACTTTAGATCTTTCCAAACTTGCATAAGAACGTCTGGCGGTCGCTTGTTTAGGAATAGAAAAAAAAATCATTGTACTTAACAGCCTTTAGAGGATAATAAATAAAAAATATCGGTAAACGAAAGTACCCTTTCAGAATAAAATAATATCCCCCTTAGTATTAATCCCTTCGGTACGATGTGGGTAAGATGTTTTTTCAACAATTAGGAGGCCTCTCGTAGTGAAGGGGTTGGAAATAAACGATATTTGCTCCTTCACTACCATATCCCCCCTCTCTCTCTCTCTCTCTCTCTCTCTCTCACTGCTTTTAAAAAGAAACTATTTTCAATTTTAATATAATCTCACCCTGTCTATTAAAAAAAAAAGTATCCTATCCCACTTGTTAAAGAAATAATATCAAATTCTATATGTTAATAACATGGTAGGCGATCATATCTCTTAATAAAATAGTTGTCCATCCATACTGACTCTTACAAAATTCTGCAATATCCCATCCTCTGTTAAATAGGACTACCTCTCATTATAATAGCATCCCATCCTATTAGATACCATTATAGCGCCTCACTCCGTCTCTAACACTTCGATCCAGTGACTATTCTTTAGTTTTTTTTTTTTTTTTTTCATTAATTAATTTTTGTGGTCTTAAAAAACGATTATACTCACTTCTTTTTTTTTTTTTTTTAAGAACTGGAAGGATGAGATACAACTTTCAATCACTCCCTCACTACCAGGGAACTTTTAAGATGAATCAAATAGTCTGCTAGTAGGACAAGAAACAATACGCCCTGTGTTTTATTCTTGCCGTCTCCAACGTATTCCATTCAGACTAAGGGCGTGAGTTTTCTGGCTTTGAGGGTTGCGTAAAGAGTTCATTATCATCCGCCTTTTAGCAAGGCGGAGCGATAATGTTTTTGCTCTCCTCTGTGTGTGTGTGTGTGTGTGTGTGTGTGTGTGTGTGTGTGTGTGTGTGTGTGTGTGTGTGTGTGTGTGTGTGTGTGTGTGTGTGTGTGTGTGTGTGTCCCATTATATCTCATGAACGCCTTGAGGTATGAACATGAAACCTTCAGGGTATCAAGATATGAATAAAATCTTGGATAAGTTCCAGTATGGGCACTCGGGGTCAAGGTTAATGTCACAAACATGGTTGCCAAAGGTCAGCTTGTTTTTATCGCCCACCTTTAGCGCCATTATATCTCATGAACGGCTTGTGCTATCAACATGAAACCTTCCAGGTATCAATATATGGCCAAAATCTTGGACGAGTTTGAAAATGGGCACTCGGGGTCAAGGTCATGGTCACCAAAAAGGCTGCCAAAGGTCAACTAGTTTTTATCGCCCGCCTTTAGCACCATTATATCTCATGAACGGCTTGAGTTGTCTACATGAAACCTTCAGGGTATCAAGATATGTCCAAAATCATGGACTTAGCCAACAGTTGGAGGTCGATTAGCATTAGGCTCCCGAATGCTTTTCTTTTATGATTTACCTATTTTCAATACTAGTGTGTTTTCCTAAGTTATAATACTCGTTTGAAGACAAGAATGCAAATTTAGACACGAAATCATTATACAATAGTTTCCTGCAACTCCTTTCTGCTTTAATTCCCACATACCCTAATCAGTATTCCTGTTACATTTTATTCCATCCATAGTCAGACCTTTTCAATCGAGAGTGAGTTGTAGGAGGTTGAGTGTAAATACTTTTACCATTAACCAATTCATTGTCGGGACAGCTTTTGCACAATTAACATCAGACGATTATTTACAGCTGAGAGTAGAGCACCTGGTGAGTTTGTATATACCGTCACTACAAAATCATGGATGGACTCAAGCATATTATTCCATATAACGTCAGACAATTTTATTCAATTGTCTAATCCCTTATAGTGGTAATACTGAAACTAACACCAGGCGATTCTATTCAGTCATGAGTCTGAAAACGCTGATGCTGTCATATTTAGCCACATCTTAATCACGATCTCTTTCCAGTCCTACTACCTTCAAAGGATTATGTTCAGCTCAGGAGAGGCCTATCAAACTCGAAAGGCTGGTATATCATTGAGGCTTTCTGTACTAACCTCTCCCAAGCTGAATTAAATCGTCTACCCCTAGTTGCAATGAAATGTTCACTTCTGACGTCCTTGAGCAGGAGTTAACCTTGCTATCATGGAAACTATTAGAATGAATGTGAAAGTATAAATGAAGTAAAATTCAATGCGGAATACAAATACAGCCCGAAGACAAACGCACACTTCAGTAAAAGAAAGTGACACACACTAGAGAGAGAGAGAGAGAGAGAGAGAGAGAGAGAGAGAGAATTTTCCCATTAATAATAATAAAAAAACATTCTCGCATCAGAAAATGATCAATTAATAAGTTTTACCTTTTCTTTTCCTTTTTTAAGAGGCAAGTGGAGGAGCCCTTGGAGTTTTCTTGACCCTCATTGAAAGTTTCGAAAACGAGACTTTAATATCGCATTCACAAATTACTGAAGTTTTAAACAGTAAATGTCATACTGGATTCAGTCCCTCGCGCGTCAGTTGTATTTCATTCTTTGCACTGACATATTTCTTCAGCTGAGGAAAGCCGATTGCAGCCGGTGAAATTCAGATAAGGGCCACAATAACTCTTCCATTACCTGAGTGTTTCCTAACGTTAAATAAATTCGTATGGTAGTAACAAGAATAAAAAGGTTAAAGGATTAATCTTGAGAAAATTATTAACGTGAATGTTAACCCCTTCATTACGGTGGGTCATCTTTTAATAAATTCCTGTTACCTTGAAACGATACTAGGCCTCTTAGCAATATTCTGCATTCCATTCTTTTACATCCTTACTCTCACAACCTTTTACTTCATTGCTTCTAGTGCCTCAGGGAAACAGAACATTTGCTCTATGGCACAGGAACATTTTTTTCCCGTGATTAGTTTCAAGTTTCAACCAGCTGACTCCCTTCCGTGTTTAGGTGGATCCCTCAACATACTGGTGGTGGCTACCTCGCACCTGCACGAATAGTTGAAACGTAAAGAGGAAGGATGGCCGTCATTGTAGCCATCCGAGAGGTAGAGGAGGGGAGACAATCCTGCAGAACCACCAGAGTTCAGATCTATCCTCTCGTATATCTACATGGGATACACTGGTGATAGCTAGTGACGACTAACTTCTATTAGAAGAAAGTATCAGCTACTCCCGCTCAACAGACTGTACTGCAACAGTTTGACCGTATTAAATTCACCCGAAAATCACTTATTGGTAAATCAACACGTCATTTTGCTCACGCATGATTAACCCGAACTGAAAGTTTATGCAATTTTCCCGAGTCTTTAACTATTGTTGAACACTATTTTGCAAATAAATAAATAAATAACGTTTCTTTAATCTTATAGCAAACAGATAAAATTTACCACAGTATTTATCAATTTTTCAAGGTAAATAATTAATCAACCCGCGTTTCGTTTCAGGAACGAATATAGAAAACCTTTTTAGGGAGCAGGCATGCTGTGCGTGAGAACACTTAATGGAAGCCTTAAAAAAAAAAAAAAAAAAAAAAAAAAAAAAGGACCCACAACACTTTCACCCTCAACGAGACTATTTCGGCCTTGGAATACGAAAAAAAAAAAAAAGTTCTAATGACAAGAAAATACAGTAGGACTGCGGAGAAACATGAGAAAGAGAGAGAGAGAGAGAGAGAGAAAAAGACTTTTTCCCATTATTCAGACAACTCAATCCTCACATCTTAAAAATGACCAATTAGTAAGTTTTCTGTTACTTTTTTCCCTACTCAAGTGAAGGGAGTCTTGACATTCTCTTGACCCTCGTGAAAGGAATTTCTAAAACGAAGTGACTTTAATATTGCATTCGCGGGTTAAACAGGTTTTTAAAAATTTAAAAGCATTCCAGTTAAGAAAAGGATGGGACTGAGAAACGAGAAAGAGCTAAAGTTCTATATTTCTCTAATAATTCGGACTACACCGAACCCAATCTCAGACTGGCCGAATGTGAGGATATCACATGTGTTTATACACTGAATGTTCCTGGAACCCTTGTTGTGTCTACTGCTGATTGCCTGCCCTCCATGGCGTTAACCTGGTCTGATAAGCCTACTGTGACTTGACCTCGCTACTCCCTTTACCTACGTGCTTCCTCCTCCCCAATGCCATTTGGTGAAATCAAATCAGCACCTGCCGCTGTGACTGACCAACACATAAAGCCTTTTCTATGATTAGTTATTCCCCTTGTACATGTGTGTGCTGTGTTGAAAGCTTTTGTTATCTTTTTGTTTAGTCCATTCTTCAAAATCATAGATTCCTGCCATTTGGAAGATACACTTTTAGGCAACCATTACAGGGTATACTATAAACAAAACTGTTCTCATTAACATTACTTTAACCTTTACCTTTATTAGCTGGCTGATCTTTTTCCCCTAATGAAGTAGCTATTCTTATTCACGCTTTTGTAAGTAGTCATTATGGAATCCTTGCTTGAATTTGTGGCAGCTATGTATCTTTCGTTCGCATTATTATTTCCCTAGTATCACCTCTGTTCCTCTTCATTATCCTTTCAGCTTTATTTCTGAGACATATTAAACCATCTTCAGAGTAACACAACTTCTTAAGTGCCTCTGTTATGTATTTACACTTCTCTTCTAAGAACTGTTTACTGTATACCCTAAACTCTCCTAAAAACATCAAAACACCCAATTTTGTCTTGTTACTGTGAACGTATTGGTAATGAAATCTTTGTTCGTTCGTTCGAAGATTCCCTTCACCTATAGTGAAGGCCGGGCCATCCATTAGCCCAGTCAGTGGGGGTGAGCTGTTTGGCTTTTGGGGGAACTTGTCTTTGCTGCTTCATGTTCTATAAACTGAGAATTTTACACCTTGCTCTTTTTCCCATAGAATGGTATCTAGAAATGACAATCTATTTTCATTTTATTTTCATACTGTGAGTTGGATACTGTTTTTACACTGTTCAATATCCTTAGTTTATTCTCTGTCTGTTCCACTTGCCAGTATAGCTACCACATCATTAACACATCTGACCCACGTTGATCCCCTACCCGTGCTTCTTTTTTAACTCTCAGCCTCCAGTGTCTCCACGTACAGTAGAGGCAGGCCATGACAGCACTGAAAGGAGAGCCCATGACTAGGCCCTTGTGCTGTACATATTCTTCTTTGAATACAAACGTTCCAAATCCCACGCACAGTGACACAAATGAAGTCTCCCCTTAGTTTTGTCAATTCTTCATTCTCAGTACTTTCCAATGTTCTCTCCACTGTTCGCAGGGTCCCTTCTGCTGGTTTATTGATGAACAAGGACTTCACGTTTTGTGAATCCTTGGTTTTAAGTCGTTCTTTGAGGTCGGTTGAATGTTTTATGTGAGCATCGCTGACGATGTCTTTTGCGTCTGACAAGGGCTTTGCTGATTGTTTGGCCAATTTATGGAGTGCAGTTCTTATACTAGACGTGATCTGTTTATGCTCTTTGGGAAACTCCCTGTCTCTGGTGGCCGTGGGTTTTCTTCCAGGAAATTCAGTTTTTTATTTTTTCCTGTATCTAGCTTTCTTAGCATTTGCTTTGTTACTGAACTCCGCAGCTTCACTGTTCGCATACCCTTTTGTGTTTCTTTTCATATCTTAATGTATAATTTAGTAGGTTCATCATTTTGTTCGTGTAATCATATTCGTTCATCACGATAAGGCATCTTTGTTTGAACTGCTGATCACTTGTTCCTGGTTCATACTTAAATCGCTTAGTCCTTCACTGTGCCGTCTTGGGGAGACAAATGTGGGAAACGAGGAACAGTGATAGGATAAACAGGAAGAGAGCAGCAATGTAAGAGAGAGAGAGAGAGAGAGAGAGAGAGAGTATGAATGAAGGTAGAGGATAATGAAATAAGAAAACAAAAGAAATGATGAGGAAAAATCCAGTATGAAGTGGTTGGAAGACTGAGCGCAATAAAAAGGGGGGAGAACATAAAAACATAGTATGCTTTAGCTTAGTGAGAAATATAGTTATGCTAAATTGTTCTAGTAAGGAACTCTATAAGTGAATATGTCTCACACGTACTGTACTTTTTTTGTGCACGTGCGCGGGGGGGGGGGAGACAATCTGGCTGCACTATGGGGTGGTACTACCACTCCCCGGCCAAGTTGTTAGGAAGAATTCTGCAACCGTATTCCCTCCATGTCTTAAAAGGCGACTAAAACGGGAGGAGTGAGGGGACTAGGGGCCCCCTCCTCGGTTTTTTAGTTCCTACAAGGCACAGAAAAGGATGGGGGACTGAGTTATCTCCGTACCCTGAAGATTGGGTCTATGAATGTGCGTGGATGTAGTATGATTGAGGCTAAGGGGGAGGAGGTTGGGAGAATATTTGTGAGAAGAAAGCTGGATGTGTTAGCTCTGACTGAAACAAACATAAAAGGGAAAGGTAAGTCTAAGTTTGGAAATGTGAATTGAAGGATGCCAGGTGTTGATAGAGGAAGGACGAGAGAAGATGTGGCTATGTTAGTGAGCCCGGAAGTGCGGCAGTGTATGTCTGAATGGAAGGAGGTGTCATCGAGACTGATGTGGGTGAAAGTGAAATTTGGACTGAGCTGTGGGTATCTGTGAGTGCATATGGGCCTGGTAGTGAAAGGGATGCAGAAGAGAGGAAGTCTCTCTGGAATGATGTTGATGAGTATCTGCAGAGGCCTGGTGCAAATGTGAATGTGGTAAGGGTGCGAGATCTGAATACCAGAGTGGGAAATGTATCAGTTGAAGGTGTAGTTAGTATGCATGGTGTGCCTGGAAGAAATGAAAATGGGGAACAAATGACAGGGATGTGTGTTGCGTGAGAGATGGTGATTGGAAATACCTCGATTGAGAAGAAAGATATATTTAAGTATAAATGGGTGCGATATGAGAGTGGAAGGGTTGTTGATAGAGCATCGATGGACTATGTGGTTGTGTCCAAGAATGTAAGAGGATGATTGTCGGATGTGAGAGTTTTGAGAGGAGAGGGTGGAGGCGTGTCTGAACACTACCTGGTGGAGGGAATGTTGAGAGTAGATATGAGATGGGTGAGTGCTAGGAGAGTTAGGTGTAGCAGGGAGGTTTTGAAAGTCAGTGAGTTGGATTTAAGAGAGAAAATGAGAGAGTATCAGAAGTTCAAAGATGAGTGGAATGTAGTGAAAGACCAGGAAAATGGCAGTAGGGAGAAGGAATGGCAGTTGTTTATGAGTGCAGTTGTGGGGCATGTGGAAGAGGTGTGTGGTGTAAGACGAGTGGGCGGTGATGTAAGAAAGGGACGTGAATGGTAGTTCGAGGAAGTAAGTATGGCTGTGGCTGAGAAGATACGTGCATATGAAATGTAGCCGCAGAGGAAGGATGAGGTGTCATATGAGAGGTAGAAGGAAAAGAGGAGTAAGAAAAGAAGGGCTGTGCGTGACGCTAAAGTAGCAGCAGATGAGAGAATATTCAACAGAATAAGAAAACGTTTTGGAAGGAGGTGAAAAGCGTGCAAACGGGAGAGTCTGGGGAGGAAGAGCGAGTAAAAGCAGAGGATGGAAGGATATTAACTGAGATGGATGCAGTAAGGAAGAGATGGTTGGAGTATCGTTAAGAAGTGAGATTTGCCAGTTAGGCAGTGGAGATTTTTCTCGACGTTTCCTAATGTTTACGGTAGCTAGTTCCGGTATGAGTCAGTTGCCAGTTTGCCTAGTGCTGTTTGTGAGAGTAGTTATTTCGTAAGTTGTACATAAACTTCTGTGCTCTTTTTCTTTATAATGTTTTAATTAAGTGATTGCTTGTTAAATTATGCAATTTAAGTTCGTATGGTAAACGATTTAGAGTGTTTTGTAATGTAAGGAAATTCTGGCATGTTTTGATATCTCCGAGTTGGCAACTGTAGTTCTCGTAGAATGTAGAAGTTTCTCGAACAATGCAAGCTTATAAAAGGATGGATAAGAGACTAGAACAAGTTCAGTCGGTTTTCAGTTCAGTTTGAGTGTAGTGCAGTGTCAGTGCAGTGAAGTTTGTATATTTTCAGAACTTGTGTGATAACAGTGAAGTGTTGTCAGGCACTAAGTGTATTAACAGTGAAGTGTTGTCAGGCACTAAGTGTAATAACAGTGAAGTGTTGTCAAAAAATAAGTGTAATAGCAGTTAGTAAAGTTTGTATAGCCCCAATGCTTGTAAGAATAGTGAAGTTGGCAAGCATTAAGCGTAATTATTTGGAATATAGACAGTGAACTTTAAGAAGCCAGTGTTTATTTTCACCTCAGATGATCTTGTGTGCTGTACACCGAAAGGCTGACCATAGAAAGAACAACTCACTGGGCAACGTCCTTCCTATACTGGGCTATTGCTGTTGGAGACTGTGGCAGTGTGAGGTGAGGACGTGAGAGTATTTTGAAAGATTGTTAAATGTAGAGGAAGAAAGGGAGGCTGAGATTATGGCAGATGGAAGGGTGCAAGAAATAAATGTGTTAGGAGAGTTGAATGATTCTTTGATTACAACGGAGGAAGTGCAGGAGGCAGTAAAGAAGACAAAAGCAGTGAAAGTTGCAGGTATGGATGGGTGTGCTGTGGAATGCCTGAAAGGTGATGGAGCGACATTTATTGAGTGGCTAGTAAAATTGCTGAATGTGTGTTTTGTGAGCGGTATGGTTCCAATTGACTGGACAAGTGATTGTGTAGTTCCGTTGCATAAAGGTAAAGGTGATAAGTATGAATGTACTAGTTTTAGGCGTATAAGTCTGTTGAGTGTTGTAGGTAAGGTGTATGGTAGAGTGTTAATAAAGAGAGTTAGAGAGGGTACAGAGGGAGTGATTGGTGATGAGCAGTGTGGGTTTGGGATGTGTGGATCAAGTGTTTGCTGTGAGACAGGTGTGTGAAAAGTATTTAGTGAAAGGTAAGGATGTGCTTTGGGCGTTCATGGATTTAGAGAAACTGTATGATAGAACTGATAGGGAGGCTATGTGGACTGTTTTGAGATTGTATGGACTTGATGGTAGGTTGTTAAAAGAAGTTAAAAGTTTTTATGTAAATAGTAGAGCGTGTGTAAGGGTGGGAAACACTGTGAGTGATTGGTTTCCCATGAGAGTGGGGCTGTGGCAGGGATGTGTGATATACCCTTGGTTGTTTAATATTTATATGGATGGTGTTGTAAGAGAGGTGAATGCAAGAGTGTTAGATGGAGTCTGGTGAGTGCTGATGGTAGAGAGAGGAATCTGAATCAGCTGCTGTTTGTGGATGATACTCCACTGGTGGCTGATTCAAAGGAGAGATTGACACAGTTCGTTGAGGAGTTTGGAAGGGTGTTTGAAAGGAGGAAATTGAGGGTAAATGAGAATAAGAGTAAAGTGATGAAGCGTACGACGTAGGTAGATGGTAGGAGGATGAATATAGTGTTGAATGGTGAGTTACTTGAGGAGGTAGAGTGTTTTACGTCTTTAGGGTCACAGGTTGCTGTGGATGGTGGAATGGATGAAGATGTGAAGTTTAGAATGACTGAAGTAGAAGAGGTGCTGGGAGGAATGAAGAAAAGTATTTAGATGTTGTTCGCTTAGAATGGATGTAAAGAGAAGCCTGTATGAGGGTGCAGTGGTAGCGACTGCATTATATGGGGCTGAAACATGGAATATGGGTGTAGCAGAGGGGAAAAGTTTGAATGTAATGGAGATGAGGTGTCTGAGGAGTGCGAATGGAGTGGCGCGTATGGATCGAGTGAGAAATGATGAAGTGTGAAGGAAAACTGGAGTTACGCGGGAGATGGCAAATGGCTGATCGAGTTGAGCAGACAACGTTGCAATCGTCTGGGTATATAGAAAGAATTGATGAAGAGCGATTAGTGAAAAAGATAACTGGATCAGATGTGTGCGGTGTAAGACAGAGAGGAAGACCACGAATAGGATGGATTGACAGTGTGAAGAGAGCGTTAGATGTGAGATGGGATGTCTACATGTTGAGCAAGGAAGAGTGGCTGCGCATGATAGGAATGATTGGAGAGAAACTGTGAATGAATAAATGGTGATGCGGCCCTGAGGGGATATTCTCCCGCATTAGATCTCATCAGCTGATCAGGTTAGGTGTGGGTAAGGGGATGGGTCCATTATGATGTGGCAGGGGTAAACCACCTTTGTTGTTGGGCCCTGCTGCGGATGTTGCTGAGTGCAGTGCTTCTCAAACTATCTTATGTGGCGGACCGGCATTTTTTTTTTTTTTTTTTCAATTCCATAACCCGGGTATATACTTATGATATTAGGATGAAAGCCGAGTAAATGCAGTGGGAATGCTTTTATTGAGAAATATTTATTTAATTGTTTAATTATTTATTTGTTTTAATTAATTTTATGTGGAGAAATACAAATGATACTAAAGCAAATACATCATAAATAGTGTGGACCAGCCTTTAAAATTATTAGTACTTACTATTTCTGATCAGTGGGTTGGGACGTGGTCCCAAATGACAAACACGCAGACACTCTCTGTTCCACTTCTTGATGGTAACTAACTGACTGTTCCACACGTGTGGATCAAGGTTGCCAGATGTGTGATATGTTTCATGGCTGCCACTCATAGTAAAAAATCGGCCAAATCTTTTAATTGGATGCATACGTTTAATGTTTCTAAAATTAATTAACTACCATACTGTATTCTCATTCCAATTATTATTATTATTTTTTTTTTGGGGGGGGGTCTCATGCGTATTCAGTTCACTGTTTTGCTGTTCATTATATCGCATTCGTTAGTTGGATAGCAATGACTTTTAACATGAGTGAGTAAATGAACAATGTAGCCATAATAATACAAATCTCCGCGTACCGGCAGACGATGGCTCGCGTACCGTCACCGGTAGGCGTACCACACTGTGAGTAGCACTGGCTGAGTGCATTGCACAGTTGACCCTCGTGCGGTGTGGTGCAGTGAGGATCTGTCTTCTGCCTTTGGGGTTAAGATACGAATAAATGTGTGTGTGTGGATGAGTACTCGTAAACTGGGAGTGTATCGTCTTGTCACAATTAACCCCTTTTCTCTGGGAGAAGCAGTCTAGGTATATCGAGAGATAGACAGTTTTACTTAATGGTATAGTGGCATATGAAATCGGCGCAAATAAAATCAATATATTTATGTATACTAATGGTGAGTTTTATATTCAGCACAATAACTACATTAATAATAATAATAATAATAATAATAATAATAATAATAATAATAAAAATAATAATAACAATAATAATAATAATAATAAAAATAATAATAACAATAATAATAATAATAATAATAATAATAACAATAATAATAATAATAATAATAATAATAATAAGAAGAAGAAGAAGAAGAAGAAGAAGAAGAACAACAACAACAACAACAACAACAACAACAACAACAATAATAATAATAATAATAATAATAATAATAATAACAACAATAATAAATGATGATAATGATGATGATGATGAGTAACCATGACATTCCATACGAAGGAAACAACAACATGCATAATCTAAACTCTTACTGTGATTTAAATGTCTGAACTTTGTCTCCAGAGATTTAAGTATCCATTTCAAAGGCAGGGAGGAAACTACTTAAGCTGAACGCATTTAGTTCCACACACTCACTCTACTCTGAAGTCTCCAAAATAATTAGACATGAGTACCAGCAAGTGAAAATGTGTGTGTGTGTGTGTGTGTGTGTGTGTGTGTGAGGACGGTACAGTAGGGGACGTACGGGGTGAATGTGCAGCAGTTTAACTCCCTTCTCAATCCAATCTTCCTGACCAGACAAACGAACCCCAGATATTTTTCTCTGTAATAAACTCTTTTTCTCTCTCTCTCTCTCTCTCTCTCTCACTCTCTCTCTCTCTCTCTCTCTCTCTCTCTCTCTCTGTATTAGCAGAATACAGCAACTCAGAAAGTTTTTTTTTTTTTTTTTTTTTCGATTTTTGACCAGTCTCGGTTGAAGGTTAGAGAGACGGCCCATGGTGAATCCTATTGCTTTTTGGAAAAATTAGTCGGAGGTCAAGCTCACAGTGCCAGGTCAAAAAGTTTTCCTTTAGCTTAACGGTTGGGGGTGAGGCAAAAATGAAGTGACTCAATTTAGAGGACAATCAGTCGAAGGTAAAGGTGCTTGGCAAGGTCAAAGTGCGACCCAAGTGTGTGTTTGTTGAAAAAAATAACTGTAACAGTCTTTTTTCTGTTTTATTTAAATTTGGTTGAATAGCTAAAGGTCAGCCAAGGAGAAAACTTGTTATCGGGATCAATTGATCAAGGCCACATGGGAAGGTCAACTTAAATTGCTTTTATTAAGTGGTGAGCAAGTTTTGATGTACAGCTGGGGATACAGCAATATTAAAAGGACTCAATTTTGTGATTTACCAGTCAGTGATCTAGGTCGCAGGACATGGTATGCTCAAAAGGTTTTGATCTGATCTGACCCAAACTTGCTGGAAGAATTAAAGATCAAACAGTAGCGATAGAATTTAATTCTGAGAACAATCAGTTAAAGCTTAAGGTCACAGAGCTAGGTCAAAGTTCGACCTGTGTGTCAGTGTGTTAACAACAACTAAAACTGTTTTGTAGGAAAACACCAAGCACAGAGAAGGACCCAGTTTTATTCAACGAATCGCCAAGCAGGATTCTTCAGAAATGACACATAGTGGGTGCAACAAACGACTGAAATAGTCCAGGCTTGCGGCATCAGTGAAAAAAAACAATGACAACAATGTTATTCAGCAACGGACAGGAAGATTATGCAGGGTGCAATCATAGGGTTTTATCTCCGAGCTCTGAGGATATGTTCGAAGAAGTACAGTATTTGCAAGAAGAGCATAACTACATTTATATGATTTTCACCTACTTATGTTATGAGTCCATATTATAATTACAAATCGTAATAGACAAATAGATAAAAAGATAGATAAATAGACAGATAGACAGCTCTCAGTCCTTTTTATGACACTTAAAATACCTTCCCTATTTTATCTTAGAGAGAGGAGAAAATCCATAGAAATTAACCAGAGAACAGAATGTACAGTAAAGCTGAACAAAAGAACTGCATTACCAGACAACTCAGCGTTACAGAATGCTTTTCACATAATGTATGAAGCAGGAACAGAATTAGTGAGATGTGCCTCTAGCAAGGTAGCTGGGATGGTAAGGCATCGGGAGATTAAAAAAGACATTTCAAATAATAGAAAAAAACATAAAATGAACAAAAAATTATGCAAAGAAATTCAGTCTAAATAATGCAATAGTTAAATATAAGCTGAATAATGACCACAGAATGGACTAGCAAGGAGCAAAATTCATTATATGTGAACATTGCATATGCAAAAGAAGGTACGGTACTTAGATTTTTTTTTTCTTTTTTTATGCGAGGAAGAAGGAACCAAGGGCCATGAGCCCGCAGTAACAGTTCCCTCCAAGAGAAAAACAAAATACAATAGAGAGCCAAATTCAAGATCCGATCATTTCATTTTGAGATGCCTGGACACACTGCGTTTGAAAGACTGGAGATCATAGGCAGCAGGAAATACAGACAGAGGGAGACAGTTCCAGAGTTGACCTGTTGCATAAATGAAAGACTGGGAGTAACGGTTAACTCTTGCATTAGAGAGTTGGACAGAAAAGGGATGAGAGTTTGCTACCAGACGGGTGCTACGCGCCCGTCGTAGAGGTGGAGGAATGCAAGCAGACAGTTCAGAGGAGCAGTGACCATTAAAGTAGCGATAGAAAAGAGATAAAGATGCAACAGTGCGGCAAAAAGACAGAAGTTGAAGGGAGTCAGTAAGAGGAGGAGAGTTAATGAGACGAAAAGCCTTTGACTCCACCCTATTGAGAAGAGCTGTATGTGGGGAGCCTCCCCACACATGAGAGTTGTACTCCACACAGGGGCGGATAAAACCCCTGTATAGAGTCAACAATTGTGCAGGGGTAAAGAAAGAGCGGAGTCGGCTTAGCACACCCAGTCTCTTGGAAGCAGATTTTACAAGAGATGTAATATGATCTTTCCAAGACAAGTCCCGAGTAAATGAAACCCCAAGCATGTTCAAGGATGATGCAGGATTAAGCTGAATATTATTAAACATTAGTGGGTATACCTGTGGAAGATTTTGTCGGGTTGATAGGTGTAAGAACTGAGTCTTAGATGCATTAAAAACAACCATATTATTTTTACCCCAGTCAGAGATACAAGCCAAGTCAGACATTAGGTGTGCCATAGCCTTATCCCTTGTTTGTTGAAGTAAGTGTTGAGATGGGCGTTGCAAGAACCGAATGGAAAGGTGAAGGGTGGAGTCATCAGCGTATGAGTGGATAGGGTTAGATGTACAGCTTAGAAGATCATTGATGAATAAAAGGAAGAGAGTTGGTGTGTATTGAGATGTTTGGTAATTTTTACAAAAAAAAAATATATATATATGTTTGCAAAACCATTGGCATTCTTCTTAACTAGGGGGTAGCCAGAACAGGTTTGTTACATTGTTTCATAAGCATTAGGGTTATCGTTTTTGCCACTGATACCCCAGGTATAAATTAATTAAGTCGCGTGTTGGTACCACTGGGTGTGTCATTCCTGAAAAAGTCTTTCTCTATATTTGATGTTTTTTGAACATAAAGTTACTGCCAGTCCTTAGTAAACTGTTTTGATCTGATTTGGATAAAACTTGGTGGATGAGTTGACGACTACCCAAGAGGCTGAAGTACTGTATATAAGAACAATGGGTCAAAGGCCAAGGTCACATGGCAAGGTCAATTTATTTATTTACTTTTTTATTATACTTTGTGGAAGAGTTCAAGTTAAATCAAAGATAGAGTGACTCGGGTTTGAGAACAATCAGTCGAAGGCCAAGGTCACAGTTAAAGGTCAAATATCAAGTTCACTGTGCAAAGTCAACTCAAATGGTTTTTATCTGATATGAACCAATGTTGCAGAATGGATTAACTCATACCGCTTTGGGAAAAAAAAAATAAATAAAGATACCCCTCTAAGCCCGCCAATTTTGGATTTTTTTTCTGGCTAAATGGGCTTAATATATCAATATAAGATCCCTGACACTAATAAAAGTAATCACTAAAGCCAGAAAGATGGTTGAATTGAGTTGGGTTGGTTCCACTCTACCTATAAAATCTTCGAGGTCACTGAGAGCAGAGCGGCTGTATGTGACCCGATTTTTTTTTTTTTTTTTTTCCCTGGCTAAATGGGTTTAAAACGTCAATATAAGATCCCCAGCGCTAATAAAAGTAACCGCCAAAGCCAGAAAGTTTGTTGAATCGAGTCAGGTTGGTGCCAGTCGACCTCTTAAATCTTCAAGATTACTGTGAGAGCAGAGCGGCTGTGAGCCTGTGAAGACTCACTCGCCTCCCGCGCTCCTTTAATCAGTGTTGTAAGCGTATCGGAGAAATGTCTGAAGTTAGCGAGATATGTTATTACCTTCCATTTTACTTCGGTTGCTTGCAGTGACTTCTCAGTGCTGCAGGACGTAGATCCACATCACTGGCGATTTAGAGGGGGACGTAGATCTATGCCGCTAGCGTGGTACGGGTTAAAGACAAAGATGAAGTAATTTGCTTTTGAGACCAATCTGTCGAAAGTCAAAATCACAAGGCAAAGTCAAATATTCGGCCCTTAGTCCTAATTGGTGGGCGTGGGTGTTGCACTTTCATGCTTTTCGTTTTTTAAAACTCTTTCTACCGCCAGAATATGATACTGATCTCACGAGACACCTGTGTGAAGGTAGAGGTGACTGGGACATTATTTTTTTTCTTTGAGTCAGGTAGACGAAATTGATGGTTATTATTTTTGCACAAAATGTATGTGTTTGTGTTTGTGTCGAAAGCTCAAACAAAGGATTGATTGTAGATGGAAAAGTTATTAATAAAAGTTATTTAGTCAATGGTCATTATTTTTGTTCGAAATGTATCTTTGTGTGTCTGCCTGCGGCGAAAATTCACATTTCAGAAAGTGTTGATTGTAGAAGGAAAAGTTAAAAGCTGTTTAGAGTGACAACCAGAGTTCACACATCACTCAACCAACACTGGGAGTCATTCAGAATGGATACATAATATTCAAGTTTTCATCTAACAGTATTATTACTGTCTACCTGGCTCACAGATGATGGGTGGTCTTGTATTTTTATTTGTTGCACTATAAGAATACCTTTAAAGCAAAAAAATGGTGTCTGGTGGTCGCAGGAGTCATATGAAGACGGGGATAATGGAGTGCGTTTCAACTACTTCATTAATATAGGCCGCTGTCCCAATAAAGCTAAATAAAATTAGCAGACTCTGCAAAAAAAAAAAAAAAAAAAAAAAAGTGGTGTTTGTGGCTATTATCTAACCCCTTCAGCTCTATAGGTTTACCTAAAGCTGGATCAGAGCTTCTGGAAGTACCACGAAAAACTAAGATATGGCGTTATGATACGGTAAAAGTTAACCTATTTACCACGATGACGTCTTTCTAATTCATTCCTGATATCCCCAGGAAACTTTATTCAAGTCAGTAGAGCAATTCAGGACGGGGGACGGAGGGGGGGGGAGGAGGGTTAAAAAACAGCCTTCTGTATCTTTGTCATCATTACACTGATTTACACTGAATACAACTGTCTATTGTATTTTTACTCTAACTTGGCTTATAACTGCCATTCTCTCCACTCTGTATGCTGAGCTGTAACAATAGATTAACACTAAACTATGGTTCTAATCACGAAGAAGCTATGGAAAGTATATTTTGTAGAGCTGTAGCATTTGTAAGATGGTATTCTCTTTAAAGATGCATCATTTTTAAGATGGAATTCTCTTTAATGTATTAGGATAAACTAGTTTAATTGTTTTGGTTTGTTGCTATACATATCTGAACATGAGATTTTAAACATATCAGTTTCTTACGCATAAATTATTATTATTTATATACTCTAATGATATTCGTGTATTATGCATATTAGCTGGTAATTACTCTGACGTCAGAGTAACTTCGAGCATTTTTAGGGCAAACTTTCGTCTTTCGCGTGAAATGCAAGCTCATACGACTATGCACTGAGCTATGTGAAATAAGCTGCAAAAGGATGAAAATCTGAGCCAAGTTAAAGTAAAACAAGTATAGTGGCAGCGAAAGTATGAAATGTATGACGATTTCGGACTGAAGGAGTTTGAAGAAAATCGTCTGGAGGTGGCAGGCGTAACTGACATACGCCGTCATCGCAATGGAGGCTTTGATTCCGAGCTGAAAGGGAGTGTTTGTTGACACTTTATATCTGATATCCCCCCCTCCATCTTTAATTATTATTGATACCTTCAGACCATCTTCTTTCATCCAAGGAGTTCCATTGTTGGACATGAAGATTAAGATACCACTTTCATTGACTCCTTCACCACTACAGGTCCTTCCATTTCTGAATGAAGTAATCGGAATGTAAAAAAAAAAAAAGGAAAAAGAAAAAGAAAAAAGAAAAACAAAGAAAGAAAAGAAAAAGAAATAATTATAACAAGACATCTCCGGACTCAAGGATTTACCATCCATTCAGATGATGCATAACTGTTAAAGCCAATCATGCCACCAACTGATGATTTCACGTAGACTCGAGAAGATCTTTCAGAGTGTGGGAGTTTGATGGATATTGTTTTTAATTTTTTAACTTCTTCACCGCAAGATGCTGCCCAAAGTTCAAAAGGGTGTCTGGGAGAAACAAGAAAAAACTAAAAAAATAAAAAATAAATAATAGTGAAGCTCCTAGGCAACTGGCTGTGTAGATGAGGGAGGTCAAATGTTAGAAGATGGAGTGGGAGAGGCTGGGATGTGAGGAGATAGAGTAGAGTGGGAGAGGATGGGTTGTGAGGAGGGTGGAGTGTTTATTTGTGTGCAGTATAGGAGATGGAGTAGAGGAGAATGGCGTGGAGTGGGAGAGGGTATAGTGGAAGGGGACTAAGTGGCTTTCTGTGTGGTATTTGCGTTTGATCTCAGAATTCATTAACGTCTCTCGGTCTGAGCCTTTTCCTGTTACTGTCCTTTTTATTCCTCTCGTATTCCATTTGTACTCTCCTTGTATACCTCTTGTACTCCCCTTGTAATCGTCATGAGTTCCATTTTATTCCACGTCTACTTGCTTTGCATTCCCATTGTACCCTCTTCGTATTTCTTTGCATTCTTTCTTCTCAGTTTCTCCAGTACTCCCTCCTTGGTGCTGGAGAGGAGCGCCTTCGCGAGTTGGCACTGAAATAGCTGGGAGACTCCGCTTCCAAACGCCCCTAACTCCATCCCTATCCCTTGAAAGGGGGATGGTGGTCTGTTGGAGGAAAGGGAGGGGGCAACTTGAGTTTGGAGTCTACTGGGTTCACATTCGTATGAACCCTTTGGTAGTATGCTTTTTCCATCTAGGCTGAATTCATTTCTTTAAGATGATGGTGTATTTTTTTTTCTTACTCCCACAGATGACTTTCTTCAGTTTAGGGAAAATATCTCGTGGTGTGCCGCCGTGTAGTGCATTGTAGCGATCATCTCGCACACACCTAACATAAAAGGGGAGCGCTCCCATACACGTTCAGTGCTGATGACGTGACAACTTATCCGTAAGGTCGAGGAAAACTACTTTCTTTTAGTGGAGAAGTGTCTCCCCTGCCGAATTCTTCAATCATGGGTGTACGGTTGGTGTCGAGTGGAAGGCTTTTATAGTGTAGGGTGGAAATTTTCTGCATGTGGAAATTTGTTCTGTTCGAGTAAGTGTGTTTATGAGGGAGTCCGTCAGCCTTCGAGGGAGCCTCGACAAGGTACCAACATGTGAGAACACATACTACAACTTCTTTCTAAGTGTTTGTCATTTCGTGGGATCCGATGACTGGTAGGCACACGCGATACCGATCCAATCACATCTCTTCTCGTAATGAAGGGGTTAAAGGAAATTGTCTCATATTACTTCCTCGGACGAACGAATTTTTCTCGAGGCAAAAAGGATAGAATGAATCAAAAGAAATCATTACTGAATGAATTAGTAATACTTCTCTCGGACTCTTCTAAACTAGTGACATCCATCTTCCCTTTGTGGTGCTTGATATTCCTCTAGTATCCCTTTGTTTTTGTCTCCCTTCTTAATTGGCAGTGGGGTCCCGCGCCTTCAGCTGTAAGCTCTTCAGAGCACCCAGCCTTGTCCAATCACTCACACTAACGAATCACAGCACCGCCTCCCAATCGAATGAGAGAGAGAGAGAGAGAGAGAGAGAACAAGCAGTACCTCAAAAGGTGTTACGTTCCATACCGAAAAACTACCCTGCTTGAGGTAACTTGGAAAATGGTCCTGCTGTTATGGTGAGAAAAAACCGTAGCAACGATGAAAGTTTTCTCCATCCACCTCTACTACACGGAAAATTATGTACTCCTTACCCGAGGGTAAAAAAAAGGGCCGGGCTATGGAATTTACAGGAAGGAAAAAAAAAAAAAAACAACGTACGATTAAGCTACAACATTTTGCTTATCCGATTCTTGAACTGTTCTCTTGAGAGACCTTCTCCTACGTTTACTGGCAGCCAATTCCAGGTACTGCTGATCTTATATTTTAAAAAATGACCACAGTATCATGCTGGAAATGCTTCAGATCAAACTTCCACCAGTGGTCCCTCGTTGATATTGATATTTAAAACGAAACAAGGGCATAGCCAGAAAGTTCACAAGGGGGGGCGAGACAAAATGTCTATAGATTCTTGAAAAGGTGGTGGGAGGCGAGTGAAGCGCGCCTCTGCAGCTGGGGGGTCTGGGGGGGTTGGCGTGAGCCCCCAGGAACATTTTTGAAAATTAAGTACTTTTAGGGGCTTTCTGAGGCCTATGAAAGTATGTATTGGACTATTTAGATGATAACTCATTATAGTGAAAATGGCGAAAAATAGAGCAGGAAAATGATTTTGGCTAAATAAAGAAGCTTTTTTTAATGATCCTTACGAATTAAAAGAACAATAATGCATCTGGGAGTCTCATGTGCATTTTCCCCGTCTTGGAGGGCATAATAATCTTAACTAAGTCAGTTCGAACCTGGCAATGTCAAAATTAATCTGACAAAGTGTGATAACAAAAACATATTACTGTGTTCTTAAGGAAAGCAATATAATTTTAAATATTTCACGAATCTCTTGGTACCTGAAGACTCAAGTATCATATGACATACATTAGGAACCACTTCCATAGGCCTTACATCATCTGTAATTATAAATGTGCCATGCACTGGAATTCTACCTACTTGGTTAAACTAAAAGGGTAAGCCTTTAAAATATTCTAAATTACTTAGACTTGTCTGCTATTTTTAAATGACTGTTCTATATACAATATATATATATATATATATATATATATATATATATATATATATATATATATATATATATATATATATACAGCTGATCGTTTTCATACTTTGAACAGAATATTGTTAAGAAATCATAGTTCTGATTAATTTAACTAGAAGGAAACACTGATTAATAAAAACATAAGATACTGTCGAACTCAGACAAATAAATGTAGTTTCATTCATACTGGTACTCTATAACCTCTATATCAACTAAACTGTAAGAAACAACACCAGTTCTAGTTGCATATATATGCTCTTAGCAATTTTGCATGACATGACAATACTGTATATTCATAAAAGGAGATTCAGTCTTCTTGCTTTTCTCTTTGAGAACCGACCCAAAATTATGTCTGCGTGACGCTGACTCACCACGATTCTCTCTCTCTCTCTCTCTCTCTCTCTCTCTCTCTCTCTCTCTCTCTCTCTCAATTGATTGATTGACTGATTGATTGATTCATTGTTTTTTAAAGATTTATTATTATTGTTTTAGCCCCATACGATTTCAAGACCCCCTGAAATGAAATGATGCTGGCGGTGGATGTTTTCAAATCAATGAAGAACTTTCAAAACCTCAACTGTCTGCACAAACGATTAGTTTCTAATTAGAGACTCAGCTCCTACAGCCTTTTCTGGTATCCCATGTGGTTGATGGATGGTATAAGTTTAGTGCCCCGCACCTGGACTCCCACAAGCCTCGCCATATCCTTTATCAGGTTGGCGGCCATAAACGCAATGCATTTACCTAATGTGATCATGCAAGAAAATTGTACAGAGAGAAGGCTGATTCTTTTTTTCTTTTTTTTTATATTAACTAGAAGCCTTTTTGCTTTATTCGCTACCTCAATGCATTGTTGGAGAACTTTTGGTCACTGCTAGGTCAATCTCCATGGCAGCACCGTTGATGATACGTTCTAACAAAGAACAGCTGGTTCTTGAATTTGGATTACCAATGTGCATTATCTTGCATTTTTCCGTGTTGAACAGCATTTGCCACCGTTCAGACCAGTCCCCAATCATACCCTTGTATCCATGGTGTATCTTCGTGAACGACGAAGCATTCACTTCTAACTTGGTGCCATCTGCAGAGTTGGCAAATTCGCTGACGATGTCCACATCTACACCACTGGTGTACGTGATTAATACTAACGAACCAGGACCACTAAGGGCAACATCATTTGTAACTGATGCTCAGCCAAAGGTTTACCATTTGACCATTACTCTTTGGCGCCAAATCACTAGCCATACAGTTGAAACATCCTGAATTCCCAGTAAATGAGATATTTTATCGAACGTCATTTGGATGAGAAATACTGATAAAGATAGCGACAGATAGACTGACAGAGAGATAGAACAGATAGACAGACAGACAGACAGATAGACTGATGGATAAATAGACAGATAAATAGATATATTGATTGCTTTACTGTCTGAGTAAGAGAGAGAGAGAGGGAGAGAGGGGGGGGAGGGTAATATATGAAGGAGGGTGACGTGGCTTGGGAAGAAGGGTGACGTTCGTTCGTTACTAAGGACAAAATATGCCTTGAGGTTGTTTTGTCGAAGCCACCTCTCACAGGATGCGGCGTCAGACAATAGACAGATAGAGAGATGGATACAGTGGCTAACTTATTGATTTATTGATAGTGATAAATTAAGAGATAGAAATGCAGACAGGTTAACAAGTTGAGGTTGATTTAGAATGATAAGACAATTAAAACTGATAGATACAGACAAAGAAACAGATAAAGAGTGATAGCCAAATAGACAGATAGATAGACAGATAGACAGGTAGATTAATTCACGGTAGGTAGATACATATGGGTAAGAGAGGCTCCAAGCTTTCTTTCTTAACAAAGCTAGAAAGGAGTGATTAAATCGAGCATTTGATGAAGGGGAGGAGAGAGTGTAGTGGACTGGGGCAACTGGTGGGAAGGAGAGTAGAGTGGAATAGTGACTGGTGTGACGGAGAATAAAGTGGATTCGAGTGACTGGTGTGAAGAGAAAAGTGGATTAGAGTGACTGGTGTAAAGGAGTGTAGAGTGAATTAAAGTGACTGGTGTAAGGGAGAAGAGGATGGATTAGAGTGACTGGTGTGAAAGGGAGTACAGTGGATTAGTGACTGGTGTAAAGGAGTGTAGTGTGGATTAAAGTGACTGGTGTGATGGAGAACAGTGTTTATTAGAGTGACTGGTTGCGAGGAGAGCTGAGTGGATTAGCATGCCTGATGGGAGGAATTTTAGAGTGGATTATAATAGTGAGATGGAGAACAGAGTGAGAGAATGGATCAGAGTGACTATTTTATAAGGGGAACAGTGTCAAGGACTGAGTGAGTTACAGCGACTGGTGACAAGGAGACCAGAGTTGATAAGAGTGACTGGTTGGAAGGACAGCAGAGTGGATTAGAATGATTGGTGGGAAGGAAAGTAAGTTAGAATGAGTGGTAGGCACTAAAGATTAAAATAGAATGATTATTAAAAGATGAATAAAATAGTTAGAGGAGACAGAGGAGAAGAATGACTGGCAAGGAAAATGAGGATCTTAGAGACTGGTAAAAAAAGGAGATTCAATTGGCATGTCTGGCAAGAGTGAAAGTATCAGTGTGAATGACTGATAGGAAGAGAGAGTGAAAAAGGAATGACTAGTATGGATGAGAGAGTAAATCACAATTATTAATAGGAAAGAAAGAGTGGAACATACTGACTGGTCAGAAAGGGTAGGGTTCTAACGGCTTGCAGGAAGGGGAGAATGAATCTGGGATGTTAACGAGAAGAATAGGAGAATGGATTTAAAAACTGGTCGGAGGGAAAGAGTGGATCAGAATGAAAGGTATGAAGGAGAAATTGAGGCAGGGAATGGCTGGTAAGAGTGTGGGTTGGAGTAACTGGTAGGGAGAAGAGAGTGAATTACAGTGATTGGTAGGAAAAAGAAAATATAGAATACCTGGTGGGGAGGAAAGAGTGGAGTTAAATGACTGGTGGAAAGGATATAGTGTATTATAATGACTCGTGAGAAAAAGGGTAGACTTGAATGACTGGTATGAAGGAATGTTTGGACTGGGAAGGAGAAAGAGGATGAGGATGATAGGGAAGGAGAGAGTAAATGAGAATGTCAGTTGGAAGGAGAGAGAAGATTAGAATGACTGGAGAGGAAGAAACGTGGATTGGAATGATTAACAGGGAAAGATATACGATTGGTAGCGCGGTAGAAGACCCGATGGCTTAGTGGTAGTCAGGTGGGAGAGACGGCCGTGCAATGCCGCTTGAGATTGTTTCAACAAGTAAATGTTGCCGAGGGTATGGGACGGTCTCTTATCCTCAAATATTCTAGAATAGCCTCAGGTCCCGATGCCGTGAAGGAAGTGGAAATGGGACTCTCTGTTTTGTTACTGCATGCGGATATCACATTCTTATCATCAAATTACCCTGCTTTCGGTATAACCTTCCCTGATCTAATGTCATAACTATCTGCTTAAATACTTACCTGCGTATACCTCTGACCCCTGGGGGTTGGAGGGTTTCAAGAATACTCCCCCAGTATCCCTGCTTGTCGTACGAGGCGACTAAAAGGGTTGGTGGTGGGTTAGTGCCCCACCCTGTAAAAAGAACTAACTAATAAAGCGAACAAAGCGCCTCGGACCCGGACGGACCATACGTTGACGACTAAGGAACGGACGAAGGACATTCTTAGGGTGGGAACGTGGAATATGAGAGGAGTGAATGATGAAGTGAAAGAGAGCGAGATTGTTCAGGTGCTTGAGGATGCAAAAGTGGATATATGTGGATTGACTGAAACTAAATGGAAAGGTGAAAGGGTGAGAAAATGGGAATATGGTTTAGGTATATGTGCGGGAGTCAATGAAAATGAGAGGGCAAGAGAGGGAGTATGTCTGATGATAAGCAAGAAGTGGAAGGAGAATATAAGAGAGTATGGAACAGTGGGTGCAAGGATTGTATGGGTGAGGATGAAAGTAGATATACAAGCGTGGGCGATTGTATGTGTGTATGCCCCGACAGAGGATCGAGTGGCAAGAGTGAAAGATGAGTTTTGGGCGAGTGTAGAAGCGTGTATGGATAAGTTTGAGAGGAGCGAGAGAGTGCTGTTGATTGGAGACATGAATGGCAAAGTTGGGAATGTACGAGTGGATGGAGTGGTTGGTCAGTGGGGTGTGCCAGCTGACGTAGATGGGAATGGAAGTGCTTTGGTGGACATCTGTGCTTGTAAGGGGTTGGCAATAGCCAACACCTACTTTCGGCATAAGATGATCCACCGGCATACACGGAGAGTAATGAGGAGGATGGATGGTGAACTTGTTGAACGAAAGGCAATGATAAACTACGTGTGTGTGGATGAGCGAATGAGAAGACAAGTGTTGGATGCAAGAGTGTAGAAAGGGTGGGAGAATGGAGTCTCGGACCATCACTTAGTGATGGCCAAGGTAGAGCTGCGAAGAAAGTGGTTGAGGAGACGAAGGGGAAGACAGGAGGAAGCAACTCCTGTGAGAAGAGTGGAGAAATTGCAAGATAGTGAGAAAATGACAGAGTATAAGAGCATAGTGGAAGAAAGACTGGGAAGGTATGAGCTAGAGCAGATGGAAGGGGTGGAAGACGTATGTAAGATATTCACGGAAGAGATAGGCGCAGCGTGTGAGGCAGTTTGTGGAGTGAGGAGGAGATGCAAGGGTGTGCAAGGGACAGCATGGTGGAATGATGAGGTGAAACGAGCTGTGGAACAAAAGAAGAAGGCATATAGTGAATGGTTAGCGAATAGAGATAGGGGAGAAGATGAGAAAGAGAAGAGACAGGTATATGTGAGCAGGAGAAGGGAGGTTAAGAGACTGGTGAAGGAGAGTAAAAAGAAAGTGGATGAGGAGTTTGGGAGGAATCTGAGTATGAAATGGAGGGAGAGTAAGAAATTGTTTTGGAAGGAGGTAAAGAAAGTAAGGCGTGTGAAAGGGGAAATAGAAGGGGAGTGAAAGATAGGAATAATAGTTTGTTGGTGGAGAAGAGAGAGAAACTGAGGAGATGGAAGGAGCACTTTGAGGATTTGTTGAATGTGGAGAGTGACAGCAGTGCAAGTATAAGTGGTTGGGGAATGGCTGGGAGAAGAAGAGATGAGAGGAGGGAGGAAGAGATCAGTAGGGCGGAAGTAGTGGAAGCGATGAAGAAGATTAAGTTGGGAAAGGCCCCAGGAATTGATGAAGTGTGTGGTGAAATGCTTAGGTATGGGGGTGAGATTGTTGTGGAGTGGATATGGAAGTTGTGTAGTTTGGCTTGGGAAGAGGGAAGGGTTCCAGAGGACTGGAAATCAGGTATAATTATTCCTTTATACAAAGGAAAAGGAGAGAGAGTAGTATGTGGTAACCATAAGGGTATTTGCCTACTTAGTGTGACTGGTAAAATATATGGTAGAATAATCATTGATAGGGTTAGGCATATGACAGGAGCTAGCTGGAGAAGAACAAGGGGGATTTAGGAAGGGAAAAGGGTGTGTAGATCAGATACTTGTTCTAAGATGTTTAGTGAAGAAGTATCTAGAGAAGGGAAGGAAAGTGTATGCTGCCTTCATGGACTTGGAGAAAGCTTATGACAGAATAGATAGGCAAGGTATGTGGAAGGTATTAAGAATATATGGAGTGGAGGGGAAATTGTTGAGTGCTGTGAAGAGTATGTACGAGGGAGCTAGGGTTGCGGTGCGAGTGGATGGTGAGCTGAGTGAGTTCTTTGATCTCAATGCGGGACTGAAACAGGGTTGTGTGATGTCTCCATGGCTGTTTAATATATACATGGATGGGGTTGTAAAGGAGGTGCAGGGTAGGGCAGAGGATGTGGGGGTGGCTCTAATGAATGAGGGTGAGATTTGGAAGCTTCCGGTGTTGCTGTTTGCTGATGATACAGTACTTTTGAGTGAAGATGAATGGGAGTTGCAAGGTTTGGTGAATGAATTTGGGACAGTGTGTAGGAGGAGGAATCTGAAAGTTAATGTAAACAAAAGTACAGTTATGGTGTTTGAGAGGAATGAAGTCACAGAGTGTGCAGTGAGGTTGGATGGTGAGGATATGGAGAATGTGAGTGCATTCAAGTACTTGGGTAGTGTGATGAGTAAGGATGGAACTTTGGGGGATGAAGTGCGTGAAAGGGTACAGCAGGGAAGGAAGGTCGTTGGTACACTGAAAGCAGTGATGAGAAATAGGGAGATAAGTATGGAAGTTAAGAAGTCACTGCATGATAGTATTGTGATCCCTACCCTGACGTATGGAAGCGAGGCATGGACCTTGCAAGAGGACAACAAGTCAAGAGTGAGAGCAGTGGAAATGAGTTACTTGAGAGGAGCATGTGGAGTGACGTGGAGGGACAGGTTGACGAATGAAGAAGTGAAGGAACGATGTGGGGTGGATGTGGATGTGGTTGAGAAGATTAGGAGAAATACACTGAGGTGGTTTGGACATGTGAAGAGAATGGAGAATGAAAGACTGACTAAGAGGGTGTATGTAGGTGAGGTGGAGGGAGGGAGAGGGAGAGGTAGACCGAGGATGAGGTGGAGGGATGGAGTTGAGAGGTATATGAGGGAGGGGGGGGTGAGTTGGGGGGAGGGTAGTCAAATGGTGGGTGACAGAGCGACTTGGAGGCGTTTTGTCTGCGGCCATCCTTTGCGGGATTAGGGCGTCGGGCTATAGATAGATAGATAGATAGTATACCCACCCACCTGCCTACTTATTTACCTGCCTCTTTCAACCGCCACTCTCTCCAGCCTCCCTCCCTCACCCATTCCTCCTTCTCCTTCCCCCCTAACTGAGCAACGAGCGAGGTGCAGTTATCATTATCATCATCATCATCATCGTCCCTTCGACAGCCTCATTCTGCCTCAACGCTGCGGCTTCTCTCCCTTCTTCCTTCAGTCTTTTAGTTGCCCCCCCACCTCCCCCTAGCCTCCCCCTCTCATCCTGCCTCCCTTTTCCTTTTCCTCCCTGCGCATGGTGATGGTTATGACGCTGCTGGCGGGTTACAGCAAGGAGGAGGTTGGGGATTAAGAATGGAGTGGAATGGGAATGGTGACGGGGAATGCGTTTGGGAGGTGTGGAAGGAGACTGGCTGAAGGGACCTGGGACACATGGACACTGAATTTGGGCCATTAGACTGGAAAGGGCACATGGTTAGTAATGGCTGGAATGAGCGATTAGGAATGGGTGGAATAAGAATCATGAATATGAGGAAAGTGGGATCAAGAATGAGTGATTAGGAATGGGTTGAACTGAGGACTAGGAATGGGGGATTAGGAAAGGGTGGAACGGGGATTATGAATGCATGGTATAAGAAATTAGGAAGGTATGGAGTATGGGATTAGGAATGGCTGGGTTCGGGGATTAGTAATGAGGGATGAAAAATAGTATTGACTAATTTATGAATGAGGACCCTGGATCAGGATAAAAGAAAAAAAAAAGATCAAATGCATCTGACCTCTTTTCACCTTAACTTAGCCCAGATTTTCATTTCGCCTTTTTTTCAAGTAGTTTGATGACAAAAAGAGACAATGTTATGGTACTACATCCTTTCCTTGGCACTTCTTCTTGACCAGCGGCATTTTCTTGTGTTAATCTATTGTCAGAGTTCAACTTTCAAAATGAAGAGAAGGCAATTTTACGCCAAGTTACAGTAGAAAGAGTATAGCATATAAAATAAACGACACATGGAAAATTTCTGGACTCTCCTTTCTTTGCTCAGGCACCAAAAAATTAAGTAGAAAGAACAACAATTACGAAAGGAAATTGATGATCAGTTTGAGCGTAAATCTTGTGCTTTGAGAACATGGACATCCTCACAAAACAAACTTACGGGTGGTGTCATAAGTGGCTTGGGAAATATACCACCTCCTTCATCGCGATTTTTTCTGCATATTGTATTCTAATATCTTCTCGTACATTAGCTATGCAAACTGTGTATAATAAAACGATATAAAAAAACTTTCAAGAGAGGCCAAACTCCAATATGCTAAATAAATCACCAGGAAGAAGGCACTGCAAAACCTCCCTTGCCGTCCATAGTACGGCCCATTCGAGTGTTCAGAAGGGAATGGAATTATTATAACTGTTGTAGTTATATTCGACTGATAAATAGGTTGGGGCGCTCATTATTCACACTCGAGGTAATGGTGCACAAAGATGACTCTATACTAAACAAACTATTCACTGTAATCTAAGAAGCCATTTTAACCATTTACCACGCTGGACGGAACCTTATAACCAAATGACGCTTGGTGGTCTAGTGGGTTAAGGCACTCCAACCAGATGGGGCCCTCAAAGGTTTACAACCAAGGGGTAGCTGGGATTACTGCTCAAATAAAGCCATTCAGGGACAGTGAGGATGGTCACCCTGACCTTAAATATTGGGACTAAGTAGCCCACTCCAGGGACCAGTACATTCTTGACGTGGCAGAAAAAGACTGTATGATGAATGGATGGATGGATGGATGACAGGTAGGAATGAGGAGAGAGTTTTATTGAAAACGGGAAGAAAAGAAACAATGTGATATACTCAGTAGACTGTAATAAAACTATCAGAAGAGGCAACAAATGAACATTCATGGCAACTGAGTGCAAGCTCAAAGCTGAAGCAGAGAGGAAGAGACAAACAGAACTACAAGTTAGAAAGATGAAAATTTTCTTCCTAGGATGAAACAGATAGGTATGTCAGAGTGGATAATGATAAGAAAATTGTCTTGTAGTAGGTGGACTGCTTCAGCCCGTGAATGAAGACGAGATGACGATCGGGAATGGGTAGCTGATGATAAAGTAGTTGATACTGCTAAGTGGAAGGCCGATAATAAGAGAAAATGACAGACAAGTAAAAAAATAAATGAGTAAACAAATGAATATGAAGAAGTAGGGAAAGGAGCAGCTTCTGTTATACTTTATCTATACCTACATCCATATCTATATATATAGGCTATCTATATATATCTATCTATCTGTCTATCTCCATATCTATCTATCTATCTATCTATATGTATACAAGCATACACACATCCTCTAATCCTGTATTGCCCCATGAGGGGCGTAGGAGCACGGGGTTAGGTTAGTCCTGGCATTTAAGATGAGAGAGACCAGCCTCACTCATCCTTGAGTGACATTACGTGAGCAAAAAGCCCAAACCACCCCCTGGATATAAAACTAAACAGGCTCAGTCCTGCTGGGGCGCCTTAATTACCCACTAAGCCACCAGGCGCCATAGTTTGGTTAAATGGTTACCACCCAGTGTAGTAAATGGTTTCCTGATGTTCAGGAAACCACTTGGCTTGTCACTCAGTGTAGTGTCACCCGAAGACAGAAGGAAGAGAGCAGGAAGAAGGAATGAAAGACTGAAGAGGAATGAAAGAAAGAAGGAAGGAAGAGAGGAAAGGGAAGTTACCCAAGAGCAGCACTACATCGAGTGAGTGGATGGTAAGCGCCTCCACCTACCACTGTCTATCTTTCTATCTATCTATATCTATCTATCTATCTGTAGAGAGAGAGAAATTAATCATTTTAGGCTATATATATATATCTATATCTATCTATCTATATGGAGAGAGAGAGAGAGAGAGAGAGAGAGAGAGTGAAATAAATTAATCACTTGGCTGAGCTTGATTCAAAGATATGCTGATATCCACAAGGAAAAATGGAAAGATGATGATGTTCCCAGCGCTATCGGGTAATCACATCTTCAGGGGAGAATATATAGACTACCCTCAAATTAGCTACCGTACATTATTCGTCATAGGGGAACCTTATCCAGTAATGGGATTTTTATGAAGTTCAACAACCGCATACAAGAAGACTGCATACTTATAACTAATTTTTGCTAACAACACGGTATTTTGTTCAGTTTAAGGGAGACATGTCGCAATGACGGAGTAAAATATTATATATATATATATATATATATATATATATATATATTGTCACGGGGTTTTTAAAATATCACGGTAATTTTGAAATAAATGCTTAAATATTATTTAAATTGATATTAATATTCAATAATATTAAAGAGCAGGGACAATGATTGTCTTGCTAAATCGTGCAACGATTCTCTAAGAACGAGAATTCAAAAACTTTCTCAACAGTACACAGCAGAGACTAATTACTCACAATTGCTGAATTACTGTACTGTTAGCCTCTGGAGAGAGTTACTTCACCCCTGACAATAAATAACTAATACTAATAATAATAACATCAGGTTCTTGCTGATGCATTAACTCCTATCTGGCACAACGGATTTTAAGTTAATACCACAAGACTGGTCTAAGTACCAGTTATGAAAGCAAACGTTTATGCAAGCTAGGAGCTATATGGAAAATAAGCTTAATTATGGAGAAATGAAACAAGATTTTACTTTACATTAAGCTCAAGAAAAAAAAAAAAAATTTATTAATTACAAAAAATAAATTTAACGTTACAATTCAAATCAAATCAATGAGACGCACTCACCCACTCACGCAAAAGCTAAATACTTATGCCTAGGAAAAAAACACCTTAATTAAACTCTTATGACTAGGGAAATACAAGAAGGAAATACTATAATGCTGCGTATCACCCAAGCTGAACTAGGATGGAAGTACTGAAGAACTGTGGAGTTTGGGTACTAGCTGACCTCACTGCTGGCACAGGACCTCTCTCCGTCGCAGCAACAACTGGACTGAGTAAGTCGTGGGAACAAAAGCGGAGCACTAAGCCGTATTTTTAACGGTCAAGTGCAAGCAGGGGCGAACAATAAAGAAAACAATAGTATCGCTCAGTACAGCACTTAGTGACGTGCATTAAATCGGTCACTTTTGAAAACGGTGACGAATGTTTTGAAAAGTATACCCTGAAATGGAGGGAGAAACGGTTAACTGAGCGATACACAGTGAGTTTTCCACTAATAGTTCGTGGCTTCTCACAAAAGGGAAATGTCGCGAATTGATTCGTGACATTACGCCCCTAGAAAATTAAATTTTTTCCTTATGGGAAAAAATTTGTGGATATATATGTACACATCCTACGTCATTCACACAAGATTCACACTGTGGTGTGTGTGCTATCCTGCTACAGGAGAAAGTCGCAGTCGCCAGTGAGCGAAAAAAAACTCGTATTTACGTTAATAGAAGCAAGCTTGAGGGAAAAACTCCGTGACGACGGTGAAAATCCTGTACTCAGGTCAAACTGAGCGAAGAGTCGCTACATTTACACTGACAACTAATTGTTGTGTAGCGTGGTGTATGTAATACACGGTGTAGGTGTGACAGTTGTAGTGTAACTGTACCTACGTGTAAAATGACACAGTAAATAATATGTGGCGATGACGAAGGCAGAGAAGAGGTGGCAGCGTGCGGCAGACGATCAGCTGGCCCGCACAGGAAAACTGCTACACCCATTGCTGAACCTGCAAAACCAATTGAGGTGGAGCATCAAAAGTGTCAATGAGACAAAATTTTATTATGTTACAATTACTCTCTCTGCCTAGCAATCAGTACATGGTACGAAAAGTACGCTCGAGGTCGCCATTAATTTTAGCACACAATTAGTGTTGGCAAGTTGAGAATCCCTGTGCAAACTCGGGTCTTCGATAGCCTCGAACTGCACACGGGTCCTCAACCTGTGCCTTAACCTACGGTTCTTATATTAATATCGGGGAGCTGAGAATCCTTGTGCAAACTTGGGTCTTCCATAGCCTCAAGTCGCCTCTGCGGAATTCTCACTTCCCCCTTAACCTACAGTACAATACTTATATTAGTACCGGGAAGCTGAGAATCCTTGTGCAAACTTGGGTCTTCCATAGCCTCAAGTCGCCTCTGCGGAGTTCTCTTTCGAACTTCCCCCTTAACCTACAGTACAATACTTATATTAGTACCGGGAAGCTGAGAATCCTTGTGCAAACTTGGGTCTTCCATAGCCTCAAGTCGCCTCTGAGGAGTTCTCTCTCGAACTTCCCCCTTAACCTACAGTACAATACTTATATTAGTACCGGGAAGCTGAGAATCCTTGTGCAAACTTGGGTCTCCCATAGCCTCAAGTCGCCTCTCAACTTTCCCCTTAACTTACGGTACATAATATGTATGTACAGGCCCTGGACATAATGTGTCCTGTGGGGCCAATGGGCGAGACGTCAGGTCTGCACCCACTTCACCACTACCCTGTCTCTCAACTGTCTCAGAGATTACGGGTGTAGTTACAAATGGCACAGGAAGGGCATGTCCCTGATTAGTGGTGATACTTTGGCACACACTGCAGGAACGGACAAAACTATCTATGTCCCGTCCCATCCCTGGCCAGAAAAAGTCAGCTCGGATACGGCCCTGGGTCTTCCTTTTGCCCATGTGACCTCCTGAGGCTGAACAATGACCCCATTGTAACACTGCTAGGCGGTACTTGGCGGGAACGACAAACTGCAGTCGAACCTCGCCCTCGGGTGTTCGTGACTCACGGTAGAGCCGTCCTTGTTTACGAAGGAACTTGGCTCGACCTCCCCGTGAATACTTTATCACTCGACCCTTTTGTTTGCTCCGCACGGTAGCAAGTGTCGGGTCAGAATGTTGTTCTTGTACAACAAGTTGACTACACATCAGATCTTGTGGCGATTCAATGATCACTAGGGTGACACAGTCTGGAGCCTCAGTCATGGCTCGTGTTACCGCAGCAGCCGAAGTCTGAGTAGCGTCATCGGAGCAACTATCCTTGACTCAATTAATATTGCCTACTATAAAGTCAAATAGAGGCTCTGGCATGACAACTGCAAGTGTCGTACCAGTATAAAATGGAGATGCCACCTGGATACATGCCTCAGGGAACAATCTCACTGATCCATCAATAAGGTTTGCATGGATCTGTCGACCTGTATACTGCTCAGGCCGAACTAAACTCTGTTTAACAGAGCAACCTGAGGAACCATTGTCTCTCAGGACCTTCACAGGAATGCCTCCCACAAACCCTGGCTGAACAAGGAAGGTACTGTCACCTGTGGTGGGGCCTGTGGAGGAAGCAGCTAGCCACTCATGAGGCTGCTGAATTGATGTGGCAAACATTGTGCCTTGTGAATTATATTGGGAAGATGGAACATTGGCCATCTGTGGAGGGGGGTTCACTGTCACTGTGGGACTAGTGAACTGTGGGGAAGTACCCACACTGGTAGGGACGTGACCACCAGGCTGCTGCTGAGGAATGAAGGCTGCATTCGCTTCCTGCCTCTTTTGAGCTGGTGGTGAAAAAGTTTGTCCCGACGGTCGGTTGCGTGGCTGATACTGTTGCTGGTTAGGGTACTTGTTGTACCTCTTCCACTCAGGTTTCTGAGTGTTTTGCCCCTGGTCCTTCCACTGCGGTTTTGGACCTTGGCCATTATCCTGAGAACGGCCTTGGTGCTGGGATTCAGTCTGAGACGGCTTCCCAGACTTGGCAGTATCTTTTCTGCTCCAGGTGTTTTGCTTAAGAGCTTGATACCCATATGCAGTAAAGAATGCGTCAGCCTTCTCTGCCATTTGGCTGGCATCTTTCACCTGGCAGATCTTAAGCTGTGCTATGAGCTCAGCAGGCCACGACCTCTCTAGCTGTGTACGCAGCATAAGGTCAATTATCCCCTCACGCGTGGAAGGAGTTTCATCTTTCTCCATCCACTCATTTAAGTAAGCTGTGAGACGATCAAGGAACTGAACAGCTGTCTCCTTGTCTTGGATACGAGCTCGCATGAACTGAACTTTGGCGTCGTCTACTGTGAGACCATACGCCTTAATGAGTGCAGCTTTCATCTCATATGTTAGATTGTCTCCACGGATTCTGTGAATATTGAGGGCAGGGCCCTCAAATAGGCTAAGAAACTGAAGCCGCTTAGCTGCCTCATCCAGTTGATACATGTCTGCCATGTCCTCAAAACGAGCTATGTACGGCTCGATTCGCTCGCTTTCCTTGTATGAAGGAAGCTTGATGCGTGGGGTCGCCAGGACATGTGCAGGGAGAACGCTCGTGGAGCTTGGACCAACTGCACCAGACGTGTCTGAAGCCAAGGAATCTCGCTGGAGCTTCAGCACTTCAAGTTCATGTTTTTCTCGTGCCTCACGTTCGGCACGCTCGTATTCGCGCTGTTCTCGCTCGCGTTCATGTAGTTCACGCTCGTATTCGCGCTGTTCTCGCTCTTTTTCTAACTCGAGCTCGCGTTGTTTCTGCTCGTATTCGCGCTCTTTCTCACGCTGCTCTTGTTCATATGCACGCTGTTCTCGCTCATATTCGCGCTGAATCTTACGCTCTTCACGGGCATCATTCTCGCGCTGCTGCTCCTGATTATGCCGTGAGAGTATATACTCTTTAATTTCGGTTGGGGCCGAAAGACCCATATCTTTGGCTTCCTGTAAAAATACAGTAGTAGCCATGGCGCTAATTTATTAAACAAACCGAAATTGAGTACTGACTGCTTCGCAAACGAATGCTAATAAACACAAGTAAAGAGTACAGACACAAGCTAGTGGTGACCAGTCTTATCCAGTTAACTGGCAAAGAATAAATCAAAAATGCAAATAACTGGGAAGACTCAATAATAAACACAATGGGTATGGCGACTTCCCAGGAGCGAATAAAATCGTCTGGCGTTACCAAAAATAAACTAGAGTTAAGTACTCTATGGACTGATAAAGCAAAATTCACTTGCTAAATTAACGGTAAACACCAGTAAACTTGTGTCTATAAACTTTAATGATAAATACCTAAATATGAATGAGTGAGCACTATCTCGTGAATAGCTTTAGAGCTAGGAGTTAATATCCTGGAATGAGGTCGCCAATTGTCACGGAGTTTTTAAAATATCACGGTAATTTTGAAATAAATGCTTAAATATTATTTAAATTGATAATATTCAATAATATTAAAGAGCAGGGACAATGATTGTCTTGCTAAATCGTGCAACGATTCTCTAAGAACGAGAATTCAAAAACTTTCTCAACAGTACACAGCAGAGACTAATTACTCACAATTGCTGAATTACTGTACTGTTAGCCTCTGGAGAGAGTTACTTCACCCCTGACAATAAATAACTAATACTAATAATAATAACATCAGGTTCTTGCTGATGCATTAACTCCTATCTGGCACAACGGATTTTAAGTTAATACCACAAGACTGGTCTAAGTACCAGTTATGAAAGCAAACGTTTATGCAAGCTAGGAGCTATATGGAAAATAAGCTTAATTATGGAGAAATGAAACAAGATTTTACTTTACATTAAGCTCAAGAAAAAAAAACTTAAATTTATTAATTACAAAAAATAAATTTAACGTTACAATTCAAATCGAATCAATGAGACGCACTCACCCACTCACGCAAAAGCTAAATACTTATGCCTAGGAAAAAAACACCTTAATTAAACTCTTATGACTAGGGAAATACAAGAAGGAAATACTATAGTCGATGAATGCTGCGTATCACCCAAGCTGAACTAGGATGGAAGTACTGAAGAACTGTGGAGTTTGGGTACTAGCCGACCTCACTGCTGGCACAGGACCTCTCTCCGTCGCAGCAACAACTGGACTGAGTAAGTCGTGGGAACAAAAGCGGAGCACTAAGCCGTATTTTTAACGGTCAAGTGCAAGCAGGGGCGAACAATAAAGAAAACAATAGTATCGCTCAGTACAGCACTTAGTGACGTGCATTAAATCGGTCACTTTTGAAAACGGTGACGAATGTTTTGAAAAGTATACCCCGAAATGGAGGGAGAAACGGTTAACTGAGCGATACACAGTGAGTTTTCCACTAATAGTTCGTGGCTTCTCACAAAAGGGAAATGTCGCGAATTGATTCGTGACATATATATATATATATATATATATATATATATATATATATATATATATATATATATATATATATATATATATATCAGGTTAGCAGAAAATTACCCATTTATTTTTTTCTCATTCTTCCTGTGATTCGATGATCTTTCTAAGCTTAAGGGAGGCTCTCTACCAGTGAATGGGTTGATGAAAGCTACATCTAACTCCTCCAACTGGAAAACTCTTTTGTAGGATTAATAACTAATAACGACGTCCGTGTATGAAATGGTACGCCTCTCTTTTAGATAGTAAAACATAGAAAATCATCTGGCTTCTTTTGTCTTACTCTCTGTACCCTCCCTCCTTTTTATTCAGCGTAAAGTAGCGCTCTGTGTAGTGGACGGGTGAGATGAAAA
>NC_136976.1:58629785-58634785 GCF_032717465.1 Coenobita brevimanus
AGAAGTACTTTCTAAAAAAAAAAAAAAAAAATTCTTTGGACAGCCAGCATAGTAATTGAAAGACGTCCTGAAACGAATGAAACTACTGTATTTCTTCTGCATCCTGTTGATTACATCAACTTCTAAAGATTGTTAAACTCTCTCTCTCTCTCTCTCTCTCTCTCTCTCTCTCAAAACGTTGTAGGGAATTTGTTTTCACTCACAATTATGACCTCGTCAGTGTCTTGTGATTAAATAGCCGTAGCAGTGCGGTTCAAAGGCAGGGACGGAAGATGGCCACAGATTACGCCAGACGATTCAAGGTTAACTCTCACTCAGCACGCAATACCACAGTTACCCCCATCATCGCTCTAACCCTGTAACCACATGGATACTGTTAGACAGAATAAAATCGTCTGGTTTTAGCCTGCATGAAGAGCTAAAGAATGGCCATAACACAGAAAGGGTTTTATATTATAACTGTTCCCTTTTAGTACGATGTGCTTAGTAAGATGGCAACCTAAATCAAGAGACAGCAGCATAATTCACTCGTATTTATCCTCTCAGCGATCTCCTAAAGTACGACCTGTGGAATAAAACCCCTACAATAAGACCCCTGGAACACGACCCTTAGAATACAACCCCAAGATTACCACCCCTGGAATACGACTCAAAGAATACGACCACGGGAATACGATCCTTAGCAAACAACCCCTGACACACGACCCCTAAAATACGACCCCTAGAACATGACCCCAAAATTACACCCCTTGAAATACGATCCGTGAAATACGACCCCTGGAATGGTCAGTGGAATACGATCCTGGAATATGACTCCTATACCATCATCCATGGAATACAACCACTAATGACTCGTGAAATACGTCCAGAATACGACTCCTGGAATACTACCCTTGGAGTACCACTCCTAGAATACGACACTTGGAATGCTACCTCCTCAATACGACCTCCAAGCCCAGAAGAGTACGACGGTCCTCTGTACTTCCCTCCACCTTAACACCATCCTCTTCCTCTTCCTTGTTCAACCTCACCTCCACCTCCACCTCTTCTTCCTCCACCTCCTCCTCCTCCTCCTGCCTTTCTTTATACTTTCAATTATCATCAGTCTCACTTTCCTCGCTTAGTACCCTCTTTATCATCTTAACCCTTAAGCTTCTCTCTCTCTCTCTCTCTCTCTCTCTCTCTCTCTCTTCCCCATTTCTTACCTCTCATTTTTCTTTCTTGCTTCCCTTTTCCTCAAATTATTCCCCTTCTTCTTGTTCCTTCTTTTTTTATTGGTTACTGATCATCTTCCTTGTCAATCTCCCTCCTTCACCTTTATTCCTTCTCTTCTGTATCGTCCTCCTCTGTCTTTGCTCCTACTTTTTTCTGTCTTCCTACAGTGTCTTTGATTCCTCCTCTTTCTTCGTCAGCCACCCTCATTTTCCTTCTCTTTCTCCTTCTCATCTTCTTCCTCTTCCTCCTCATCCTTTCGTCTCCTATTAATCCCCCAACCCATTCTCACCGCTCACTCTTACTCTCCTGTTTTCATCGCATTCTCCACCTCCTCCTTCTCCTCCTTTTCCACTTTCCCCTCCTCCCCTTCTCCTCCTCCTCCCTCTCCCCATATCATCCTTCCTCCTCATTCGTCTCTTCCTTCCCCTCCTCCTCCTCCTCCTCCCACATCGCCTGGCCCAATAGATACAGCCAGAGTTAGACAGATACTCCCCCCTCTTCTCTCATCTTCCACATCTTCATTCTTCCCCTTCTCTTTCCTATCTGCCTCTTACTTTTCTTTTTACTCTTTCACCACCTCCTTTTCCTCCTCTTCCTCCTCCTTCGCCTCTTCCTCCTCCTTTTTCTCCTCCTCCTCATCCTCATCCTCATCCTCTTCCTCCGTCCTCCTCCTCCCCTTCCCCTTGCTCTATCTTCCTGTTCTTCCTTCTCCTCATCCTCGTCATTTTTCTTGCCTTTATATCCTTGTCTTTAACTAAGAGCATAGTTTTCTTAGTTATAACCTTTCCTATACCAAACAGCCACGAAAGGACCAACAGGTCTGTTGCTGTTTGCTTTCCTTTGTACTCCCTCCTTCCTCCTCTTCCTCCTTCTCCTCTTTCTCGTCCTCCTCCTCATCCTATTCTTCTCCCTCTTCTCCTTCTCCTCCTCCTCCTTCTCGTCCTCTTCCTCTCCTCCTCCTCCTTCTCGTCCTCTTCCTCTCCTCCTCCTCCTTCTCGTCCTCTTCCTCTCCTCCTCCTCCTTCTCGTCCTCTTCCTCCTGTTCCTCCTCCTTCCTCTCCTTCTTCTCCCTGGTCCAATAGATTCAGCCCGAGTTAGACAGCTACTGCAGACCGGGCCAGCGCTACCCACTCTATGCCAACTTTATAGCGACTCTGCATTCGCCGCATAACTCAGACGTAAAGTTGAGAGAGAGAGAGAGAGAGAGAGAGAGAGAGAGAGAGAGAGAGAATGCCGAGGAGAAAGTGTGAAGAAAGATACGTTAGAGGGAGGGGGAAAGTCATCAGGTAAGAAGACTTTGCACAGAAAAATAAAAAGGGGAAAGGAAAGAGGGAAGGTGAAAGATACTTGAAGGTGGACGAGGATGAGAATAAGGAGATGGTAATAAGGTATAAGATGAGACAAAGACGGAAATAACGCAGCTAAGACAGGATGAGAAATATAGGAAAATGAGAAAAACTTAAGATGAAGATGAGGAAGAAAACTATAAAGTAACGTAAGAATGAGCAGGAGAGGAAGAGACTGACGAATGAAGCACTGTAGATGTAACAGACGGGAAATAAAGGGCAGGGAAAAAACAATAGAACTGTATATGAAATAGGAAACAAAGAAAAAAAGCCGATTCTTTATCTAAAGGGCGTGGCGATTCCACCTATAACAAACTCACGATCTGAAGGTAAGTAATTTTCATACATAAGCAACACGGAGAGTTAACTGTTCCATTGTGACTGAAAGAAGTGATTGGAAAAAAAAGGCAAAATACACATATTTCTGGGTATTTAAGGAAGAGGTCAGGTCGCCCGCGGCAGTGTTTGCCGATGATATCTCCGACTGGCCGCATTGCTTACCAACCATTGCTCCAACTGGAGGCGTCAGTGTATCCCGTGTCCAGGCAATGAAAAACTTAGTGATTTAACCAAACCTAACCTAGCCAAACCAAATTTAATCCAACCAAACCTCACTTGCTTTTGACAGCCAGCTTTCAATTGTTATAATGCGCGTTAAGAACGTTAAATATGGACGGCCACTGGCAGAAGTCTGCGGAATACTTACACATTCTAAATCCCATTTATAGCTTTTAGAGGTATGTTTATAAAAATCCCCAGTAGCTGTGGTCATCCAAGAATACTAACAAGTAACCTAAGAAAGTCTCATTTCAACAGAAAATGTGGAAAGGCCTCTCCCGTTTGGTAAAGAATTAATGGAAAAAAAAAAGCCGATAAAAAAAAAAAAGTTGATGAAAGAGGAAAGAGACGAATATGAAGAGACTGCGAAGTCGGTGGAAAAAACGGGAGGAGAGGAGGAGAATGAACCAGAAATCAGGGAAGAAAACAGAGAAAAAGAAAGGAAGAAAAAGAACAATGTAACGTAGATGAAAAGAAAGGAAAAAGGGGAAAATGAGAAATCAACTTGAAAGCTGGAGAAAAGAGAACGAACAAAAGAAGATCGCAGTGCACAGGAAATAAAGGAGGAAGAGAAAGGGAGAAAAAGAAAATACAGAAGAGAGAGAGAGAAAAAAAATTAAAGGAATGAAATGCCAAGAACTCGGGCTCCGGGTCGTGGACGCAGAGCATCGCTAGGCATTCCTCGCCAAGCTTCGCGCACGGACTCACCATACAGCCTCCTTGACCTCGGGGACCCAGTCAGTTCTTCGTCCCTTCATACTGTATCACTGACAAAAGTTTGGCCAAAATCCGTCAAGGGGTTCAGGAGATATCGTCGCCACACCCATATGATCTTGACCTGTGACTAATTGACCTTGCTGACCTAATCAGTTCATCATCCCCTTATTCTGTATCAGTGATAAAAGTTTGGTCAAAATCCGTCTAGGAGTTCAGGAGATATTGCGGCCACAGCCATATGACCTTGACCTTTGACCCACTGATCTTGCTGACCAAGTAAGTTCATTGTCCCTTCATACTGTATCACTGATAAAATTTTGATGGAAACCCATCGAGGGGTTCAGGAGATATCGCGCCCACCAGGATAAACTATGTCGACCCCAATCACGTCATCATCCCCTCATACTGCATCACTGACAAAAGTTTGGTGGAAATCCATCAGTGGGTTCAGGAAATAACACAATAGTGTTACGGATGCACGGACCCACGCACCCAACCAAGCACGCACGCACGGACAGACCAATCACTTAATGCCTCCTCCACCATAAGTAGGCGGAGGCTTAATAAAAATGAATAGGGAAGCAAAGCAGACGATAGAAAGGATGAAAAGTCCAGAGAGAGGAAAACAGCACACGTAAGACAGAAAAAGAGTAAGAAATGCGGTCACAACTGATACTGATACAGAAGTGATGTGAGAGGAAAAGGATGATTACAGGAGGGAAATGGAAGAAGACAGAAAACATAACAAAGAAAAACAAGGAAGAAAAAAGAGAAACAAAAGAAGGAAGGCAGCAAAACAACAAGAAAGGTGAGAGAGAGAAAAGGACAAAAAAGAAAACAATAAGTAAAAGATATAATGAAGAAAGGAAAGTAGAGGGAATAAGACAGAGAAACCAAGGGAAGTTAGAGAGGAGGAAAGAGTAAGAAGGGAAAAATTCAAGGACAGAAAACAAGAGAAGCTAATGCGAAGATAACGGCAGAGAGGATGTCAGTTATAGGAGAGAGATATAGAAAGATAGATAGATATAGATATAACTGAAGACCAGGACAAGGAGACGACGAACTGGGACCATGTTGGCAATTAATTGCAGTCGCGACGTTTTGAGGTAAACCAGTCCTCATTATCAAACAAAACTAAATTATATAGGAAATACATTAAAGAATG
>NC_136976.1:58639785-58699785 GCF_032717465.1 Coenobita brevimanus
AGGAAGTGGAGACCCCCAACAGCATCAGCCGACTGTGAATGGGAGGTTGTACATCAAGTTGTCATCCCTCGTGTTTGTAGGCAGGATATCATTAGAGTGGCTCATGATTCCAGTTTGGCAGGACACCTTGGAGTGAGGAAGACTGTGGCACGCATTTTGAAACACTTCTACTGGCCAGGTATCTTCAGGGATGTTTCCTGGTATTGTAAGTCTTGTCACACCTGTCAAGTTGTGGGAAGTGTAATCAGACCGAAAAGGTTGCACCCCTAGTTCCCATTCCTCCTTTTGAGGCGCCTTTTCACCCGTGTGTTGGTGGATATTGTGGGCCCTCTTCCTAAGACTTCTTCAGGATTTTCTTATGTGTTGACCATGATTGATATGGCTACTCGTTATCCTGAAGCCATTCCACTTAGAAACATCTCAGCAAAGAACGTGGTTAAGGAAATGCTAGGGTTCTTCACAAAGTTTGGTCTGCCTAAGGAGGTACAGTCAGACCGGGGAAGTAATTTCATGTCAAATGTTTTCAAGCAGTCTCTGAAAGAGTTGGGCATCTCCCAGATCACGTCTTCAGCTTACCATCCCCAGACCCAAGGAGCGTTGGAGAGATATCATCAAACACTCAAATCGATGCTCAAGAAATACTGTTTGGAACATCAGAAAGACTGGGATAAAGGTCTTCCATTCGTTGTGTTTGCTGCAAGAGAATCTCCAAATGAATCGCTGGGCTTCTCACCTTTTGAACTACTGTTTGGCCATGAAGTAAGAGGACCCCTTAAGTTACTCAAGGAATGCTGGCTGTCGGAGGAAGATGACGTCAACCTGCTGGAGTATGTGATGAAGTTCAAAGAACGGCTGTCCACTGCTTTACAGCTGGCGAGAGAGAATTTAGGAGCTGCTCAGGAGAAGATGAAGACTTGGTATGATAAGAAGTCCAGGTTACGCCACTTTCAGCCAGGAGATCAGGTTTTGATTCTGCTACCAGTTCATGGGCAACCTCTTCAAGCCAAGTTTAGTGGCCCTTATTTCGTGGAGAAGAAACTCAGTGATGTCAGCTATGTCATCGCCACACCAGATCGTAGAAAGAGCAAGCAACTATGTCACATCAACATGCTAAAGTTATATCACAGGCGGGACGAAAATAATCCAGTCTGCACTGTAGCTGTTCCACCCGAGTCTGCAAGTGAAGCTCTCCCATGCAGTATGAGCCTGAGTGATAGTTTGGGGAAGAATCCTGATATCATGAATGATCTCCAGACTAAGCTTTCTCATCTACCTCCCAAGGAAAGGCAGGAGTTTTCGGCATTACTGCAGGAGTACCCGCAAGTGTTCCGTGCCACTCCAGGAAGAACTACTGTGTTGATGCATGATGTCGATGTTGGAGACGCAAAGCCAATTAAACTGCCTCCTTACCGTGTGAACCCAGTGAAAGTTCCTCTCATCGAGAAGGAGCTTGGCTACCTGTTGGACCACATGATGATTGAGCCCTGTCAGAGCGAGTGGAGTTCTCCTGTCACTCTAGTCCCTAAGCCAGGTGGGTCACAGCGGCTTTGCATTGACTACAGACGTGTTAATCAGATAACCAAAACAGACACTTACCCTCTCCCTCGTGTGGAAGATTGCATAGACAAGATCGGAAAGGCTAGGTACATAAGTAAGTTTGATTTGTTAAAGGGATACTGGCAAGTACCTATGACTGAACGTGCTAGGGAGATCTCATGTTTTGTAACACTAGGAAAGGCTTTTGCATGTTCGGTAATGCCGTATGGTATGAAGAATGCACCAGCCACATTTCAGAAGCTCATGAATGTTGTAACAGAGGGTTTGGCAGGGTGTGTTGTTTATATTGATGATGTATTAATCTTCAGTGACAACTGGAAAGATCACCTATGCCATGTCAGTAATTTTCTTGACCGTTTAGTTCATGCTAATCTTGTAGCTAATTTATCAAAGTGTGAGTTTGGTCAAGCTAAAGTTCAGTACCTTGGGTATGTAATTGGTGATGGACATGTTGCACCACCAGGAGCTAAGGTTCATGTTATAAGTGATCTTCCCAGACCTAAAAGTAGGAAAGAGCTACAAAGATTTTTGGGAATGGTAGGTTATTACAGGAGATTTGTTCTTAACTTTTCAATTCTTGTATCACCACTTACAGACCTACTGAAAAAGGGAGTTAAATTTGTCTGGACCGATAACTGTGAATCCTCTTTCAACAAACTTAAAGCTATTTTATTAAGTCAGCCAGTGCTCGCTACTCCAAATTTTGCTAAGCCTTTTAAGATGGCTGTTGATGCAAGTGATACAGGAGCTGGGGCTGTTTTGCTGCAAGAGGATGATCAGAGTGTTGAGCACCCTGTATCTTATTACAGTAAGAAGTTCACTCCACCTCAAAAGAACTACTCAACTATTGAGAAAGAGCTTTTGGCCTTGATTTTGGGTTTACAGCATTTTTCATTTTATTTGTGTTCTGGTTTTGACCCCATAGTCATTTATACCGATCACAACCCACTGAAATTCCTTAGTAAGTTTAAAGATAAAAATCAGAGATTGACAAGATGGAGTCTACTTCTTCAGGAGTATTCATTAGATGTCAAGGGGAAAGAGAATGTTATTGCAGATTGCTTATCTAGACTTTAGACAGATTGTTTTAGAGTAATAAGAAATTTCCTTTGTAAATTTCTTTTTCTTTGTGGGGAGGTGTTACATAGCCTATGATTTCATCATCCTTTGTGTAATTTTAACGCACAGTATGCTGCATGTTTGATCACGAGCGTGTTCTGCCTCAGTTCCCCCCTTCTACCGTTATAGTAGAGTAAGTCGTCATTTCTGGAGTTCAGACCAGGATTTTCATCTCTTTGTCCCCATCGCTTCATTTGCGCGTCCTCTTACAAGTTGTATCAGGCTCTGCCGGCCCCTATATAATGAGCTCAATCTCTGCATCTTTGCCACTTAGATCTGCTCCTCATTTTGTTCACATCTCTGTCCTCCCCTGTACAGATATTATTATTGTGAGTGCTCAAGAAGTCTCCAACCATCTAGCAGCTGTGTGTAATTTGAGTATAACTGTTGTATTTTTCTTGTACTGTATAGCATAAGTTTAATTTGTAGGCCTAGTGAAGTTTTTGTAATTCATGTAGGGATCTTTATGTCCATCAGTTTTAATATTATTTTGCATCTGTAATAATTTATCTGGCATTCACTGAGTATTATCTGGTATCTCATTTTATCAGGGCTGACTTAGATAAAATTTACTCTTGCTAATTTCGTGTTAATAGAGGCTATTGCAGTTAACCATATATTTAACCTGTTTTTGCCATTACATTATCCTTATGAGTCCTGAATGTTTTATTGTTAGTTTGTGCATTAAACTTTAACTTGTAATTTTACCTAACTCTTTTGTTTTGAACCTGGAACTTTACGGGACAGTAGTGATTTTTAGCATTCTCACTTAAAGTGTACATTATCTTTCTCTGTTCCGTAACAATATATATATATATATATATATACATGTATATATATATATATATATATATATATATATATATATATCAATGAGTATAGAGAAAGAGGGGACAGTCGCACCATCCCCGTGTAACTCTGGGTGACAGTGGCACCCCAGTCGGCGGGCGCGGAAACAGAGCTGGAGAATGTAAACATCATCCCGGGTGTCGTACGCAAGGAATGACTTATGCTGGAAGTAACCGTTTCGCTCAGTGCGCATGCGCCGAGTGGCCGTTTAGCTTCTATTTTGAAAGCATCCGTATGTTATCTCAAAAATTGTGCCATTTATCAACAACACTGTATGAAATACATGTGTCAGGAAGATAGCTGGATGTCTTATCGACCTGTAGGTTACTATAGGTCGATATATAGATATACATAAATATAGATATATATGTATGTTACAGGCAGATTGTGAAATTAGTCATTTCGTGAACTAAGATTAGCTTATTTTAGGTTTATTTAGGTTAGGTTGATGTAGGATAAGGTTAGGTTTGGTTAGGTTAAGTTAATTTAGGCTTAACAGAGAAGGGAACGGTAACTTCCAGCATAAAGTCACTCCGTGCATATGACACCGGGCAGTCAGGTCTGTGCTGCTATTAACTGCAGAAATTCCAGGCAAATAATCTATCTATCTATCTATCTATTGCCAGACGCCATAATCCCGTAAGGGGTGGTCATTTGACTTTGAGTTATTTATTTTACGGGGAGGGGCACTAATCCTCCACCAGGCAAATAAGATCGGGATTATCTTTTTTTTTTTTTTTTTTTTTTCCGATTCCCAAGGGACAAGGAAAGGTTAGCGATATATTGACAATCACATCTTATCTAAACTAACTTCACGCTGATAGAATTATCAGAAATATTGATCTGGTTGGTAATTCTCTCATAGTTGCTTTGATATTTTATTCACCGTGATTTATCTAGACACTAAAAGTGGTTACTGAGCGTTGTTCTAGGGTATCAGGCTCTTTTTATGCTGCTCATGCTATGTAATTTCTCAGCGTTTTATCTATAGACTATTATGGTTACTGAGAGTTGTTAACTTAGAGGTCAAGGAGAGGAGGGAAGATCCAGGGAGAACATCCGAGTCTCTGCTTAGAAGTTGTGTTTTTTGTGCTGAACACTTCGAAGACAACCAGTTCATGAACTCGGACATAAAAAAGTGAAAATACGGTTCCTAATTTAGTCTAAAAGCAAGTTTTTATCAGCCAGCTACACTTGCTTCACATGGTATTATCAGCTTTTATCAGCCGGTACATTTGTCTCATGCTTTTATCAGCCAACTACATTTGTCTCACATGCTTTTATCAGCCAGCTACATTTGCCTCACATGCTTTTCTTAGCCAGCTTATCAGCCAGATACATTTGTCTCAGCCAGCTACATTTGTCTCACATGCTTTTATCAGCCAGCTACACTTCTCTCACATGCTTTTATCAACTTTTATCAGTCAGCTACACTTGTCTCATAGGCATGGAAGACCTCTTTTACTTTTGCAACGGAAATTTTTTTAAATTTAGCTGTAGGAGAGAGAGAGAGAGAGAGAGAGAGAGAGAGAGAGAGAGAGAGATTTGGTTAAAAAAAAAAAAAAAACGCTTGGTTTAAACCATTGGTTTATAGCCACCAACCCTGTATATACATTTATAAAGCCTGGCATTACACCCCCCTCCAAAAAGTTGCAGTTATTTTTTTTAATTGTAAAAAAATACATTGCTGGTACAATAATTCCTCATATGCAGCAAAAGTGCTTTGATTAATATTGACATTGACATTATCATTATTCCATGATTGTTAATATGGAGAGGTTGAAGTATTTAACACAATAATTTGAACCAAGAGATAATCTTCAATTACCGGTATATATTCATCACTATTATATATATTTTTTTCTAGTAATTTACTGGTAACCCTCCCTTTCTCCCTCTTCTTTATCATTCTCTCTCTCTCTCTCTCTCTCTCTCTCTCTCTCTGGGGGTCATCCCTATGCTGCCAAGGATAGGTTAAGTTAGGTTAGTTTAGGATAGGTTAGGTTAAAAAGTTAGGTTAGAAGAATAGGTTAGGTTAGGTTAAGTTAGGATGTAAAACTGGGGAACATAGATATGCTCCCTCTGTCTACCTTCATAGCTATACATGCAGACAAAACAGATATTTTCTTAAAATCATATTCATAATGCTCCAGATACAATATTGTTACTACTTAATTGCAGTGGAGAGTTTCAATTTCTTAATAGATTGGCCAGATATATCTCATTTATTTACTCCCTAAATCTTAGCCATTTGAATGACACTTGATTTAGTGCCAGGAGTTATGAAGATGTAAACCACAGTTAGAGGCCAGTGTGTCAAGTCGTGAGGTATGAGCTGTCAGTGACGAGCGCCACTCTCATTTATTTACTATTTTTTTCCTGCAGAATATTTAGTAAGATTCCCAAATTAGTGCATCGTTTTATATTTATAGGCTATAATGGAGCTGAAGATATTGTTACAACCCACATAAGTGCTAACATTTGCCCTAAACACTGATGTGGTGTGAGCCGCACAAATGACTGCTATCAGTTTCCGCGCCCTCCGTCAGGCGGCGCCACCGTTCCAGGAGCCATAGACTCGAGCGACTGTCCCCTCTTATCTTTCTCTATACTCTTTGACAGAGAAAGAGAGAGAGAGAGAGAGAGAGAGAGAGAGAGAGAGAGAGAGAGAGAGAGAGAGAGAAAGAGGAAAGGAAATTATAAGAAAACACAGGAGGTAAATGAGAGACAACAAAAAAGGAGAAGAGCTGTTTCCGAAGGAGGGAAGGGATAACAAGAGGAGAAAAGGAAGAATGGAAGAAAGGGAGACTTGAGGAGGAAACGGCGGAGATCCGGCTCAAAGGACCCCACACACCAAGGACTGTATTCATGATCACTCTTAATCTAAAAATGTGCATAAGATCTCTTGTTTTATATGAAACTGTACACGAGGAGGAGACGAGTACTTGCACCACATTCTTGATTTATTGATGTGACTTTTCCAGGAATCCAACCCTTATCCTCAGGCATAACTAAAATGTGCAACACCATTAAAATACTGGAAAACATTACAAAATTATACAGTTGTGTAAAATAAATAAAAATATAAATAAACTGAAAACACTGCAACTTAGTTGACACTGGAAGAACCACACAATGCAACTAAGCTTTGAAAGCGAGAAGTACGGTAACCTAAATGAACGAGAACTACTCTTCTCAGAGAGAGATATGAAACACAGTTAATGAGTGAACAGTTTAAAGGAAGAGCCTAATTATTTAATGAAGATTTTAGATTATGTATAAACAATGATTCGGCTGTTCTGTAATTTGTCACATCATTATTTCTTTACAAAATCTCAAAATCACCTACATAAAAATTATGACCTGAAACTAGTAAATGTTCCCTAATTGCAAAAGCGAAGGATATGACAAAGGTAAAGATGTTCTAAATGACAAGCCCTTGTATTCGAACATCCAAGTTTTCAGGTTTCAAATACAGTATAACTAACAACGTATACTGCATTACAATAGGAACAATTGAATTTGTAAACAATGTCTGAGCACAGACCTTTTGAGATTCAGTCTTCATACTGAAAAAAGGGCCCAATTGTGTACGAGTTGGTAAAGATGAACCAAAATGAAGCATGGGGCTAAACTGCATCGAACAACCTATTCAATTCTCATCTGATATGAAAACTAATAATGAATTCATTGTACAAATAGAAAATGATAATACGTTTCCCTTCCTTGATATATTAGTCCATAGACATCTAGCTTCAGTACCTCTGTCTTCAGAAGAATACATTTACAGGGCTTGGTCTGAATTTGTCTTCCCCCCCCCCCTGTCTTCATTAAATAACTATGGCTCTTCTTTTAAACTGGTCACTCACTGTGTGTCATATCTCACTTCGAAAAGAGTAGCAATAAGTTCATTTAGGTTGCTTCTCAACTTTATAGCTCAGTTGCTTTGTGTGGTTCCTCCAGTATACACCCTGTGTAAAGTAAGTTGCAGTATTTTATTTTTCTAAATTATCTTTCCTTTTTACACCAGTGAATATAATTTCATTTTTTTCCTATTTTTGATGGTGTTGTATATAATTCAGTTTTGTCTGAGGGTGAGGATTAGATTCCTCGAAACGTCACATCAATAAATAAAGAATATGGTGCAATTACTCGTCTCCTTCTCCTGGTCTAAAGTTTTATATATTCCGTCCAGTTCCCTATAGGATGCTAAGTTGCTGACATTATTTCAGTTTCTTCTACATTATCTCATACACTTCCCACACGCTGGAGAGGAAGGAAAAGAATTAAGTGTGTCACACGCTGGAGAGGAAGGAAAAGGATTAAGTGTGTCAGACAAAGGAAGGAAGGGTTGGTATGTGGGGGGGAGGGGAAACTGCTAGAATATGTGCACACACTAGGAGATGGAAGTTTGTGTGGAGTACGAATATACTAACAGAAAAATTTATGCAGATAAGGATGATGACAATTCCAAGTAATACAATACTCCTCGAATCCGTCCACCCCCCTTCTCTCTCTCTCTCTCTCTCTCTCTCTCTCTCTCTCTCTCTCTCATCATATCTTCAGTTATGAATTTAAAAACGTACCTTTATCAAGACAAATGACATATTACCCATATACTGATGACATGGTGTGTAAAAGTATAAGTAAAAGAGGCATTAATAACAATATGTAATAGTTATAGGCATTATATAATCATAGCACAATAAGTAACACTAACACAATATGTAATGTCTAGTGCACCAGGAAGTAAATCACAAAACGTTCCCTGGCTCTAGACTACCAAGAATGTCAAAACACATTATGTTGTCAAACTTATTCACAGAAGCCATTAGCTCACGTAAGGGAAGCGTGCCAGACACTATACACACACACACAGAAACACACTGCTCGCTGGTTCAGTGGTAACGTTTTGCCTGCCATTTGGTAGACACGAGTTCGCACCTTGCTTGGGTTGAGAAAAGTTTCACTGATGAAGCAGGTGGTTACTGTCCCCCTAGAGCAAGGGGATGGGTGTTCGCGTGTGTGATGGTCACAATCCTTGCCCTTAGATCGGACAATATGAGCTCTCAGTTCTCTCCCGGGATGGTAAAAGCTGACGATCACACCCCCATCACGTGATCCTGACTGACCCAATGAATTACACGTCAGCTAGCCAGAAGCTAGATCATAATATATAACTAGTATCAAGTGTAGAGATGGGCAGAAGGAAATTAGGAGGCATTAGAGAAGGATAGGAGTAGAGACGTAGGAAATTGGGGAGAGTAGGATTAGCTGTCACTCTGACAATCCTAGTCATGTCATTCACTCCATCACACAAATGATATAACTGTGTCACAGTAAAACCTCTTAACCCCCGAGTGTCTCTACATCACCTCACTTACGATACAAGAGGGACAGAGGGGGCAGTGAGACAAAGAAAAGACCTGCCTCGAAAGTATACAATCTCCATGCTATCCAATGCCTCATGCTACTACGTTGGGGCAGCAACAGTAATCTACGATCCTCTATGATACCCGACACTGGTGGCAACGATTCTCTACAATATCTACATTATCGACACTGGTGACACCTACCTACCTACCTCCCAATCTGCCTACTGACAACAGTCCCAGAACATTCTCCTTGATAATGAAAAACATTATGAATGCGAAGACAGGCGCGCTGGCATGCAGTAATGTGGGTTAAAAATATATCTGTAACACCAGGGACTGTGCAACCCGTAATGTGAACAACGTAGGCTACACAACTAGCACACCCACTCATCGCCTCACATGCCACCTACAAGGAGGGATCAAGAACCGCCAGTTATGAAAACACAGATCCTGAATCCAGCGTGAAACCATCGTGAACAGAACTAAAGCAATCGCTCGCTGCAATATTTGCGAAAATTGCAGACATTGGAAGCAGTTTTTATCAGAGAAAAAACACCTGTTATCAACATCCAAGCTAACTTGACGTCCACCATCCCACTTTATGACGGACCCTTGATCAGTGGCAGAATAAACCACATAAATGACACCAGCGTTGTAGAATCCCTGGAAACGGGAAATTAAGCCAGTACAGCCTTGACACCATCACGCGAGGCTCGGAGGATCAGAGAGGCCAGTCAGGGAGAGTTCTAATCTGAGAACAAACACCTAAAACCGGTTTCCCAACCCTCAATTGGGCCGGTGTAGTCACGTAGAGAACACACTGTTGTACATAGCTCTTATACTTTAAGTTAGGTTCTTAGCTGGTGAGTGTTTCCCCTGTTTTACTAAGTTTTACTCTTATGTTTCAGTATTTACATGTATATTTGTATTATACTTATTGTATTCATACTTATTCATATCCTTCTCTCTCATTGATTTGTGTACAGTCACTTGTTAGTTCATTTGCACGTTTGCTATATAGGACCTATACATTAATTTTTTGGCCAAGTTTTATCCGTATATTTCAGTATTCACATGTATCTACATTTCAGTATTTACATGTATCTTTATATTAACTGTGTTCATGCCTATTGATGTTTCTCTCTCGTTATTATATGTACAGTCACGTGTATTTTCATTAGCCCATGTGGTATGTATTCATAACTAATTTTATATCACAGGTGAATATAATTATCACTATCTTCTAATTCAGTATTCGGTGTATAATCATATATGTAATTCTCAGTATCATCATGTTTGCTTATATATATGTATTCTCCTTGTTTTCAGTACTGTCCTAATGATGCCTCTTTGAATGTGAAACGTCAACTAATAATTATGAATAACCTCGGCAAACTGGTGTATAGACATCCACCCCAAAGCTGGGAAACTTGTTAGAAGAACTGAGAATTTGTGAAAGAAAATTAATAACTGTCACTATGATGTTGTGTTCAATAATATATATCTATCTATCTATCTGTCTATATATATATACAGTATTTGTGTGTGTGTGTGTGTGTGTGTGTGTGTGTGTGTGTGTGTGTGTGTGTGTGTGTGTGTATGTGTGTGTGTGTGTGGAAAGAGAGAGAGAGAGAGAGAGAGAGAGAGAGAGAGAACGATATGAAAACGAAAGATGGAGAGAAACTGAACAGAATCGAAATAAAAGAAATCTCAGAGAAAATACAAGATCTGAAAAGAAAGGAAGTAAGGGGAGGAAAACGCAATCCCTGAGAAAGCATCGACCGGAAAACTCACCCAAAGCGACACTATACCATTGTGCTCGAGTCCTGGATTATCACTGAGGAAGGATGAAATATATAATATGTATATAATTCGGCACGTGCCTTGCTCCGGACGGAATATCGTCTTCGAGCAAAGGATAAATAAGGTCTCATCTCGTCTTCAAAGTGGGGCATTTCGGACCCTTGTTGCGCCGCGAGGGAGGATGGTCGAGAAGGATGGCCTCGAGGGAGATGGTTGGGTAAGAGCGCAAGGATGTGGATGGATGTAGATTGGTGAGTGTGATATGTGAGTGGAGGAGAAAGGGCGTGTGGGGATGTGGAAGGGTGGGAGAAGGAAAGGGGAAGGATAAGAGGATGGAGGGATGGTGTGTGTGTGTGTGTGTGTGTGTGTGTGTGTGTGTGTGTGTGTGTGTGTGTGTGTGTGTGTGTGTGTGTGTGTGTGTGTGTGTGTGTGTGTGTGTGTGTTCAATAAGAGAGGCGTCAGCGTCATGTAGCGTAATGTGTCGTTCGTTAAAAGGGTACTGGGGTACTACTGTGCCTATGTGTTGACTGGGAGAGTGTATGGATGTGTACAGGGTGTTAGGGGACACACACACACACACACACACACACACACACACACACACACACACACACATCCGGGATCTTCACCAGTGCCATAATGCTCTACGAAACTGAACCAGCATAGAAGTACTTCTGAAAAAATGGAAACGAATTAACCACTCCAACAATATTAGCATTCTATCTATCTATCTATTGCCAGACGCCTCAATCCCGTTTGGGGTGGCCACAAACAAATCGCCTCCAAGTCGCCCTGTCCCCCGCCATTTCACTCCCCTGCTCCCAACTCACACCCCCCTCTCTCATATACCTCTCCACCCCATCTCTCCATCTCATCCTCGGCCTCCCCCTCCCTCTTTCCCCCTCCACCTCACTCACATACACTCTCTTCGTCAGTCTTTCACCCTCCATCCTCTCCACATGGCCAAACCACCTCAGTGTGTTCCTCATAACGCTTCCTATCACATCCACATCAACACCACAACGCTCCTTTATATCCTCATTCGTCAGCCTGTCTCTCCATGTGACTCCACAGGCTCCTCTTAAATAACTCATTTCCACGGCTCTCACTCTTGACTTGTGTCCTTCCAACAACGTCCAAGCTTCACTTCCGTACGTTAGTGTTGGTATCACAATACTGTCATGTAGTAACTTTTTCACTTCCATGCTCACTTCCCTGTTTCTTATCACTGCTTTCAAAGAACCAGCAACCTTTCTTCCCTGCTGTACCCTTTCAAGCACTTCACCCTCCAAACCTCCATCCTTACTCATCACACTACCCAAGTACTTAAACGTACTCACATTTTCCAATTCCTCACCATCCAACCTCGCTGTACATTCACTGACTTCACCTCTCTCAAAGACCATCACTTTACTCTTCCCTACATTCACCTTTAGATTCCGTTTCTTACACACTCTCTCAAACTCATCCACCAAGCCTTGCAGCTCCCCTTCGTCTTCACTCAACAACACGGTATCATCTGCAAACAACAGTACAGGGAGTTTCCAAACACTATCCTCTCTCACCAGGGCCACTCCAACATCCACTACCCTACCTTGTACCTCTTTTATTACCCCATCCATGTACAGATTGAACAACCATGGAGACATGACACATCCCTGTTTCAACCCAACTTTCAAAGAGAAAAATTCACTTAGTTCCCCATCCACACGCACTGCAGCCTTCGCACCATCGTACATACTCTTCACAGCATTCAACAACTTCCCATCTATTCCATATACTCTTAACACTTTCCACAATCCTAGTCTATCCACCCTGTCATATGCTTTCTCCAAATCCATGAAAGCCGCATACAACTTCTTTCCCTTCTCTAGAAACTTTTCCACTAAAGATCTGAGAATGAATATCTGATCTACACAACCTCTTCCCTTCCTAAAGCCTCCCTGTTCTTCTCCAACTAATTTCTCTGTTCTTTCTCTAACTCTGTCAATAAGTATCCTACCATATACTTTTCCTATTATACTAAGAAGACAAATGCCCCTATGATTACCACACACTTCTTTTTCCCCCTTTTCCTTTGTACAAGGGAATAATTATACCTGACTTCCAATCCTCCGGGACTCTACCTTCCTCCCAGGCCAATCTGCACATCTTCCACATCCATTCTACTACTATCTCTCCCATGCTTCAGCATTTCACCACACACTCCATCAATTCCTGGGGCTTTCCCTGATTTAACTTTCTTCATTGCTTCCACAACTTCTATCCTACTGATTTCTTCCTGTCTTCTCACCTCCCTCCTTCTTCCAGCCATTCCCCAGCCACTTATACTCGCATTACTTCCATCCTCCACGTTCAGCAATTCCTTAAAGTGTTCTCTCCATCTGCTCACTTTTTCTCCCTTCTCCACTAGTAATCTACCATTTTTATCTTTCACTCCCCTGCTAACTCCACTTCCACCCTGTCTTACTCTTTTCACCTCTTTCCAGAACATTTTCTTACAGTCCCTCCACTTTACACTCAAATTCCTTCCAAATTCCTCATCCACTCTCTTCTTACTCTCTCTTACTAATCTTTTCACCTCTCTCTTTCTTTCTACATATAACTCTCTCTTCCGCCTCTCAACTTCTTCCACGCCCCTATTTCTCATCCATTCATTGTATGCCTTCTTCTTTTGTGCCACAGCCCGTTTCACCTCTTCAGTCCACCACGCTGTTCCTTGCACCCCCCTCCGTCTTCTCTTCCTTCCACACACCACATCACATGCTGCACATATTTCTTCTGTAAATATTCTACACACACCTTCCACGTCCCCCATCTGCTCCAACTCATATTTGCCCAATCGTTCCTGTAGTTTGAATTATGTAAGCCATATAGAGGTGCATGGAATTTTGACATTATTATAGGTCGTCTGGGAAGAGCAAGGATAAAATAGAAATTACCTCGCCAACTGGAAGGAGTTAATGTGTCCTAAGCAGTAACTCCCTAAAGAAACAAGCCTAACTCCACGTTCTGCGTTAATGACCAGACTCCACACACCTACAGAGGGCTTAAATAATACAGACGAATATATTCAGTCTGGGATAGACTTTTCGAGCCCAAGGGTGTTGATGAAGAATATATCGAACCCCTCCAGTATGAAAATAAATCGTCTGTGATAAAAAGAATAATGGAAAAAATACGACTTCGAAGTAAAGGAAATAACAAATGCATCCCTCAAAGCTATCCCCTTCACTACTGTGACATTTTTCTTTTATCATGCAGCCACCTGACGACTATGTTAAAATTAGAAAGGACTTCAAGCAGAAAAGTTAATTAGTGTTGTTAATAGTAGATTAAATGATGGATGAATGGTTAATGAAAGGCATTTAATATTCACTGACCATGATTTCGTTATTTGGGTATGAGGAATAACTGAAGTAAGCTGACCTGATGATGGAAAGAGGAATAAAATTCAAGGGTGACAACTGCCGTGATAACAACTGAAAAGAGGAAAGTATGACGTTTACTTTTCACTCACCTGAGGTTTGAAGTAAAGAAGTGTATAATGTGCTGAGAACCCTGAAAAAAAAAAATGCATATATAATACATTTAGTATGAGGGACTTAATAAAATGTAAATGGAAGTGTCTGCCAAATTCGATGGGAACTAGAACAACTTTCTGCCTACATTTCTGTTTTCCTTTTGGGGGTCTTACCCATCTATAATACACTCGAAGCAGAGTTAGAGTGGGGGTGAGGGTGTTGAAAATTTATGTCTAATTAACTACAGAGATGGAAAAAAATTATTTCCATGAGTAGACATAACGAGGACGATACACAGCAATTTGAAGATGACTAAGAAAAAAAGAGAAATATATGGACGTCATTTAATTCTTTCACTATGGGGATATAGTGAAAGGGTTCTATTCGTTCAGAGGAGTTAATTAATCCAGTATCGAGACCCTCTAGTGCAAGGAGTCTATATAATGCCGGGTAAAATCGTCTTGTTAAAGCAAGAACAAAATTTGATTTATGTGCTACGGTGAAAAAGATAAAAATATTTCAGTGGACGGCCGACAGATATTGCAAAGTAAAATTATAGATACTTACGTGGGGAGGGGCCATTTATGCTGTGGAACTAACGAAAGAGATTAGAATTTAAAATTATGTGTACAGAATTCTAAGTTCCACAGAAACTAAGAATACATCAGCTCATATAGAATGGACACAATGAACTATGACAGACTTGTAAATATTTTACATCCATTTCAAAGACAAGGGACGAAGACACTGTATCCCTTGTTTTAACTTACTTAGTGACTATAGGTATTAAAGTATATAAAATACAAGTATGTAGGGTTAATAATTGTCTTACAGAATAACGAGTTTGTAAGAAGTACTGACATAGGAGGAAAGGAAGATAATACAAAGCACTGACCTCCTTGACAACAAGGAAGATATATATATTTTTTTATTCCTGTCATCGCCAGAAGATTTTACTATAAATAGGAGCAATTTTTCGAGATTTTAGGGTTAAAGATAGCATTCATTACCTCTTCAGCCCGAGGAAGTAATATGTATGTTGTTCTCGTTACCCCACATGTTACTAATCAGCTTAAGAGATTACCCTCGTGATGAAAAGGTTACCCCCCTTCCATACGGCAGGTCTTCCTAAGCTGAACAAAATACGAGTAGTCAGGAGGTAACAAGAAAAAAAATGCAACATAGTGTAGGTGTTAACATTCTTTTAGCACGAGTTAGGTGTTATTACAATATTTAAAGTGTGCGAGGAGAGAGTCAGTATTACATTTTCCATCATTTTTATGGTCATTCTTACTTGAAAATACACTTTGTTTGAAGCTAGTGAACCGATATTGTGTATATAATTTCCCTTAGTCTAATGTAAATATTCTGTACAACGTGATGCAATGCAAACACAGTCACAAACATATAAACATTTATCACAGTGTGAGTACAGAGAATTCTTTTAGAGTGCAATTACAGAAGAGACATTATTGGCTGAAGTGGCTGTTAAAAAGGTAATGCTTCAGGTGCTTTTCAAAAGGGATATGTTGCCAGCATTCCATGCATTATGTGAGAGGCTTCTAGAATTTAGGTGCAGCCACATGAAGGGAGCTTGTCTCAGTACAATTGTTCATTTGGGGGACACGTTATTGTTGTTACTGTTGTTGTAATTGCTGTTGCTGTTTTCTCGTTATTGTTGACTGATATTAATAGTGCAGGTTTCACCTGCTGTCGGAAATGAAAATAAGCAGTTAGATAATTTTACTTAGATGTTAAAATCTGTCCCTCTCAGATCATACATTTACCTCTGATTAATTCTGAGGCACTCCATTTCTCTTCAAAGTTGTGTAAAAGGGTCATATTTGGTAGCATCTCCTACTGCAACTTATTTTTAAAGCAAACTTCTGAAGTTTCTGTACACACTGTAGTTGCGTTATGTTCGCTGTGCTCCAGATTTTCAAGTCATAATTGATTATGCTTAAGGCAAGTGACTGTATGACAGTTATCCTTGCATTTCTGCTAAAATATTCTTTATGTGATTAATGTATATTATTGTACAATCAACATCATAAGTTCTGTTGTTTTTCTGCTTTTCTCATCATGGACTTTAAAAATTGTTCAGGTGAATTCACAGCATCTGGCCCTAATGACTACTTGACCACAGATCGGCATCACCAGTGTTAGATGTTACACGTAAACCAGGCTGATTTGTACTGTTCGTGGAGAGAGAAGAAGATGCGTCAGGACTTTTGATGCCGACTGCACCTCTGACCTTTTCATTTGTATTTCACTGACATGTCTATCAAACACTATATAGCTAGCTGTAGATGTAACACCAATGTTGGTCAACGATTTACCTGAAAGGATATGGATGCCGTCACCCTGTGTGTGGGCGTCACGTGGGATCTGCGACAGAGGCCACTGATTCTTATAAACATAAGCTCAGTCTTCTTTGTGTTTAACGTCAGACATTCACGTGGAAATATATTTTTGCTTTAGATAACGTTTCTTCGTTTCTGTGAATTAGATTGTTAATTTCTACAATAACAGAAATGGGAATAAACTGTATACCATGTATGACTTGAGAGAAGGAGAGAGAGAGAGAGAGAGAGAGAGAGAGAGAGAGAGAGTACGTGGTATCGGAGGTGAATGAATACGCATGAGAGAAACGAATATATGGCGATGCACCGAGAGACGAATCGAGATAACGTCCTGCAATCCGGCCATGACAATATGCATTCATTCACATACTTGGATATATTTTGCCCTTGTGTACATGCAGAGGTTGTGAGTCACTTAACAGATTTTTATATTTCATTGTTCCTATCTATATATTTTTTAACTGGAGATTAGTGTTAACCTCTTCACTACAAGCGGTTTCTCACAAGCTTAACACTTTTACTACAGACACCTTTATTGCTGATTTTTTACCGCCACTGATTTGGGTTTTGAGAGGCCATTTGTAGTTAAGGGATAAATAATAATCCATTCACCTCTTCACTAAGAGAGGTCTCTCTCTCTCTCTCTCTCTCTCTCTCTCTCTCTCTCTCTCTCTCTCTCTCTCTCTCTCTCTCTCTCTCTCTCTCTCTCTCTCTCTCTCTCTCTCTCTCTCTCTCTCTCTCTCTCTCTCTCCCCTTAAAAGTTAATAAGCGTTATAATTGATTACACCCAGATAACTATCACCAGATTACCATAACTTCTGATGCTTTGCAAACTGTTGGGAACTATTTCCAGAAACAAGTTACTTAACCTGACAAAAAAATAAAAGTCTCCCTCTTCTTTCCCCACCTCTTTCCTTCACTCCGTCTCCAAACGTTCCCTTTGTCTCCCTTCCAGCCCATTTCTTTCTCACATTCCTTCTCTCCTCTCCCTTTCCTTCTCTCCTCTCCCCTTCCTACTCCTCTCCACTTCCCTTCCTTCCCTCTTTTCTCCTAACCACCGTTCTCCTCTCCTGTCCTACCCCTGTACTTTCTCCTTTTCCCTCTTTCTCTAGTTCTGTTTTCTTTCCTCTTTTTCCTCTACCCTTCTCTCTATGTTGCTTTTCCTCTCCTACTGTCTCATCTCCTTTTCTCCTTTTTTTTTTTCTTTCCTTCCTTCTGCTCCCCTCTCCCCTTCCGACTCTATTCATTCCTGATCTCTCTACCACTCTCCCATCTACCATCTCTCCTACATCCTTTGCTCTCCTAATATCTCTTCTCCCCTCCTCACCCCTCTCACCTTCCTTCCTTTCTCCAGTCTATTTTTTCTCCCCCTTTCCATCCCTCTCATTCCCCTTTCCTTTTTTCCTCTTTTCTCTCCCCTTCCCTCCCCTCCTATCTCCCATCCCCTTCTTTGTCGCCTTCAATCTTCTCCCCTCTCCCCCTATCTCACCACTCCTCTCTCCTTCCCCTCTCTTTTCTCTCTGTTTCCTCTCTGTCTACCCTGATCTTCAACCCTATTTTACTCCCCCTCACCTGCAGTTTTCTCTCTCCTTCTCTTTTCTCTCTCCTCTCCTCTCTCCCTGGTCCTTCCTGTTACCTTCCCAATCCCTTCTCTCACCGTCTTCTCTCTCCTCTGCACTCCCTTTTTCCTCCCTTCTCCTCCCTCTTCCCTTTCCCCTCCTCTTCCCTTTCCCCTTCACTTCTCTCTTTTCTCCCCTTCCCTCCACTCTCCGCTCCAGTTCTCTTCCCTCTCCTTTCTTCCATACCCTTTCTTCTTCCCCTCTTCCCTCGGTCTCTCAGGGAAAGGGTCAGTCTATGTAGATTCTATTAGTTCTGCATGGCTAAGTGTTTCGTGGCGACCACACTCCCGCCGGCTGTCATTCTCTCTCTCTCCCTCCCCCCCTCTCTCTCTCTCTCTCTCTCTCTCTCTCTCTCTCTCTCTCTCTCTCTCTCTCTCTCTCTCTCTCTCTCTCTCTCTCTCTCTCTCTCTCTCTCTCTCTCTCTCTCTCTCTCTCTCTCTCTCTCTCTCTCATACAGACATTATAATATCTATATACTGAATCTACATGTATATATCTATATCTGTCTATCTATCTATCCATCTATATGTAATCATCTCATCAGCCGTTTGAGTGTCCACTGCAGGACCGGCCTATCCCGACCGAAGCGGGGACGATGCAGCCAATGTATCTCTACCACGTGGCTTAGGTTGTCTGGTAGAGACTGTATGTTGGGTGAGAAGTGTTTGTAAGTGTAAATGTAGTGTTGGAGTGGCTTTGGATGTGTGTGTAGTCTGTGAACCAAGTGTAATCGGCCCGCGCAAGCCGACTGGGTGCAAGCATACTTTATAGTATGTGACACTGGTTCAACCACAGCACTCCTGATGTCCGCCAAGCACTATGTGGTCAGAAGAACTCTCCAAAAGTTTATTACCCTGGCGGGGCGCGAACCATCGTTCTTCAGTGTACGAAAACGCACACTTTATCACTGTACCACAGAGGCTCCACATCTATCTATCTATCTATCTGTCTATCTATCTATCTATATATATATATATATATATATATATATATATATATATATATATATATATATATATATATATATATAATTGCCTCTCCCATCACTTTAACTCATTCTATTTTTTTTTTTTTGCTAAATTATAATTCAAGCTTAAAGGATACTTTTCCAACTGATGGAGTTAGACACAGCTTTACATCACTCCTTCACAGCTAACATTTTTACCAACTTAAAACATAGTCGTCTGGTGAGGGCCTTATGAAACGGAAAGAAAAGACAATATTCTGATGAAATAATAGCCTCTCACCTCCTTTCCCTTTATATTCCTCCTCTCCCCTAACACCATTCTGACACCTAAGAGTTCTACTACTCCCTCATCTTGTGAACATTGTATATGACGCACAAACCAGACACTCCTGCGGGGGCTGGAAAATACTCTCTTTCTTCTACCTCTCCCTTTTCTCTTCCCTCTTCCCACCCGTTTTCTCTCCATTACCTCTCTCTCTCCGTTGTTCCCTCTCTCCCTCCCTTCTCCCCTCCTCTCCACTCAACTTTCTCCTCCCTCCTCTCCTCTCCTCTCATCACTTACTCCCTCTTCTTTTCGTCCTCTCATCACAACCCTCTCTCGTCTCCCTCCCCTTAGCCTTTCTTCCTCCCATCCACCTCATCTCCTACCCCCAACCTCTCTCTCCTTCTCATCTCTACCCCATCTTTCCCTTCCTACCTTTCTCCCTCTTTTCCTTCTCACTATGTCCTCCCCCATCCCTCCTCCTCTCACCTGCAACCTTCTTTTCTCTCTTCACATAATCTGGACTCTTAGCTGTTTTCTTCCCTTTCTCTCTCCTCATTCTCCATCTTCTCCCTCCCCTCCCCCCGTAATATTTCCCCCTTTCTTCCCCTCCCTCTCTCCTCACTCTCACACTCCCTCTCATCTCTCCTTCATCTTTTTCCACTTCCCATTTTCTCCCATTCATCTTCGACACTGTTTTTCCCATCCCCCAAGTCTCACTCCCTTACTTCCAACCCTCTTTCCTTTCTTCCCCTCCCCCCCCCTCATCTGTCTCCCCTCTTATCTCACCATCTTTCTCCCTTCTTCTTACCCCCTCATCTCACACCCCTCACTTGTCTCCTCTCTCAATCTCTCTCCCCGCTCCCCTTACCCTCCCCTCTCTCCTAGGTCTCTCAGGGAAAGGACTTCACTATAGGACAGAGATTACTTCTACATGGTTACGTGTCTCACGGCCACCACTCTCTGTCTGTCTGTCTGTCTGTCTGTCTCTCTCTCTCTCTCTCTCTCTCTCTCTCTCTCTCTCTCTCTCTCATATAAGCAGCCTCCCATCCTCTTCGCTCTCCATGTATTATAATTTCATGCTCCTTCCCATCATTAACTTGTCCTTCCCTCTGTATTTTACCTCCCTTTTGCCTAACTCACTCTCTTCTTTATATATCTTTGCAGCATGCCTTTCTCTTCTCTCTCCATCAATTATATCTTACTCTGTGCTTCTCTTTAATACCTTCACAGCAGCTCTCTCTCTCTCTCTCTCTCTCTCTCTCTCTCTCTCTCTCTCTCTCTCTCGCGTGGCGTGGGAGGGTAGTTCCATAGAGTGACAAGTGGGAATACATAACGAGATGCCGACTTCCACACAGCATCTATCCTCAACCTCTTCAGTACGAGAAGGTGTTTCTTAGTTTCAGTTAAACCACCAGGAGGTATGAAGATACATAAAAAGGGTGTCATCATTTTGAGAGGATTAAACCTACCCTCTTGAGCTCCATGATGTTTAATATTGTACTGCTTTCCCCACATCTACAGAGTAGTCCATATTTTAAGCAAACCAGTTCCCATGTTTTGCGCAGATGGTTCAGGCGGCGTTACCAGTCTCTACTCTTCTTTTTTTTTTTTTTTTTTTTTTCTGCTCCACATAACCCTATCTAGGTTTTATAGTGTTTGCCTTTTTGCTTTGGTTGATGACTAATTACACGAAGCAGTGAAAGGGTCTTCGCTACTTACATATGAAGACTGAAGTGTCCTTGCAGTTCACTAGACTGGAGAGAGCTATATTCGAAGTACCATGTTCATTTCCAGCATAGGAGAGATCGCTGGTAGTTAAGAGTTAGTAGTATTCTTACAAAAAAAAAAAGTACAATGTCGTCTGTATTCTTTCGTTCTGACTACCTGCAGTTGATTTTGTACAACGAAGGAAAGACAGCTCGTGCAGTCGAGTTTAACACCAAATTCAAATAGCAGGAGGTAATAGGAAAACAGCTGAATATTCACGTACCCAGTATGGGTTACCTCAGTACTCATCGATTTTACTTACAGATTTTTTCTTGACACCAGACTCAGAATATTATACAGGAAAACCGTACAGCAGAACAGAACACAAACAAACTATACACCTTACACTCCATCCCAGCCTGAAACTGCCATCATTCCACTTGGATTACCTGCGCTGAAACAGAAGAGTAAAAATTGATTCTGAGGGTATTCATGTTGGAATGCTATTAGAAAGAAATAAAGTCGAATCACTATCTAAGTTTGCCACTTTGCTACGGGAAATAAGCTGCAAAAGTGCGAAAATCTTTTGCCAAGTTCAAGTGGACGAACAATAAAAACGTGCTAAAGCCTCACTGTTATCTCTCTTTCTATCACCCTGCACATACGCAGAAGACACATTCAGACCCATGGGTGCATCTATGTAAATGGCATACTCGGCAAGTCATAAAATTCACAACAGATACATTATTCATATTTACGCGGCTGGGTATTCATTAATGCACCACGACAACTTGTATGCAACTCGCATGGACGGGAGTGAGAAGAGAAAAATGAATACATGCATAATCTCGTGCCGGTAATTATTGTCGCCATCGTCATTATTTATTCTCATTACGATTAACACGCTCTAAAACAACAACAACAACAACAACAACTACTACTACTACTACTACTACTACTACTGCTGCTGCTGCTGCTGCTACTGTTGTTGTTGTTGTTGTTGTTGCTGCTGCTATTACAACAACTTTTACTACCACTAATAATAATAATAATAATAATAATAATAATAATCTACCTATCTGTCTATAGCCAGACGCCATGATCCGGTAAGGGGTGGCCATTTGTCATCGAATTAGTTGTTTTACGGGGAGGGGCACTAACCCTCCGCCAATCCGCATGGTGACATGTAGGGGACACGTATGGGTTATATGGTTAAGACCCAGCGTTGTAAATGGTTTCCTGGCTTACAGGAAACCATTAGGCTTGTCACTCATTGTAAAGCCACCTGAAGAGGAAAGAGGAATAATAAAAAGTGACTTGAAAGATGGGAGAAATAGGAAGAGAAAAGGACAGACACAGAAAACAAATGATAAAAGTGAAGGAAGAAGTAGATAGCACTACATCAAGTAAGCGGATGATGGTGAGAAATAGAAAGAGAGGAGGGCAGACTGAAAAAGAATGATGAAGGTAGAAGTAGGCAGCACTACACCAAGTGAGTGGATGATGGTGAGAAATAGGAAGACAGGAGGGCAAACAGAAAAAGAATGATACAGGTGAAGGAAGAAGTAGGCAGCACATCAAGTGAGTGGATGATGGTGAGAAATAGAAATAGAGGAGGGCAGACACAGAAAAAGAATGATGAAGGTGAAGGAAGAAGTAGGCAGCACTACATCAAGTGATTGGATGATGGCAGCCACCACCTACCGCCAAGTTCAAATGGATAATCAAGCGGATACAATGATCATAATAATAATAATAATAATAATAATAATAATAATAATAATAATAACTAGAACACTGTAAAACTGTTCAAGGACAATTTTGATGGAAAACTTTTCACAGCTCTTGCCTACTGTAGGAGCCGAGCTGTAAGGGGACCCTGAGGTCCTTACATCATCACAGTCTATAAGCCCATCAAGTTTGGTGGCTCTACAGTAGATTCAATCCTTCATGGAAATTTCGGTGACATCCGGGATATCCAGAAAAGTCCCAGTTTTTTACCTTAGGCGATCTCAGAGAATAATCAACCGATTGGAACCATACTCCTTTCCACACTGTGTCCGCCTTAAGGCTAAGTTGTTATAAAATTTCGGTTTCCTAACTTAAACAGTTCTTGAGACAGCATGGCTGACTCAGTTTTCTGTGGTTCGGATAACATCCAGACATCCAGTTGACGAACTGTCAGTACATTAGGCCAAAAACAGCGGACAGCTTTCCGAGTAAGTTGACCAAGTTTGAAGGTTTGATGCCCAATAACCTTTGAAATATTGCAATTTTTGAATAAGTAATAATAATACTAATAACAACAATCCTGACCAAAGAAATCACACAGGGATGCCAGAAGTTTCAATATTATAATAACATTAGTCACCATAATCATTATAGCTTTTTCTTTCTGTTAATATGAATGCGGTGGATACAATCTAGAAGAGGGAAAGGAAAACAAATGAGCAGGATAACTACTATTTTAAAGTGCCAGGTTGAAATGGGCAACGCCACCATTCACTCATCATCCAAGTGCTCAGAATTTGTAATTAATTATTATTTGTAATTAATCATTATTAACATGGTTTCCTAGCCCTAATTCCTACTGCCACATAAAGGGAGGCATGATCCATTTGCTCCTCATTTTAACATTGGAAATGATTATTAATCTTTTGCATACACACACACACACACATTTTGTATATATATATATATATATAATATATATATATATATATATATATATATATATATATATATATATATATACAGTGGTAGAGTGTGCGTTTCGTGCACGGGTGAACCAGGGTTCGCGCCCCGCCAGGGTCATAAACTTTGGGAGTGTTCACCCGGCCACGTACTACATTGGCGGACACCAGGAGTGCTGTGGTTAAACCAGTGTCGCTTACTATAAAGTATGCTTGCACCCAGTCGGCTTGCGCGGGCCGATTACACTTGGTTCACAGACTACACACACATCCAAAGCCACTCCAACACGACAATTACACTAACAAGCACTTCTCACCCTACATAATAGACAGCCTAAGCCACTTGGTAGAGATACATTGGCTTTATCGTCCCGACTTCGGTCGTGATAGGCCGGTCCTGCAGTGGATACTCAAACGGCCGATGATGATGATGATATATATATATATATATAGATAGATATTTTTGTCTGCGCATTTATTCGTTTCTTTCAAGAGAATGGACAGACATTTTCGCGACACGCGAAAATGTCTGTCTGTGTGTTTGTTCATTTCTTTCATGAGAACAGTGATTGATATCGACCTAATTCTTTTTGCTTTAGGTCGGGGTACATCTAGTGAGTGTCAGAAAAACACAACATAAAAATTTTTGGCAATCGCGTGCGACACGCCGGCGTGAAATTGTTGGAAACTGTGACACACGAAAATATACAAAAACATTTTTCTCGACATTTTGTTAAAAATTGGTAATTGTGGACTCAGTCATGGTACGGATACACAGATAACGGTATTTGTAAACATTTCGTGGTGGAAAGGCTATTAGTTAGTCTCACATTTTGCCAGCAAGTACTAGTATATATCTAAATAATAAGGTGAAGTTGTGTATGTATGTGTCTGTCTGTCTGCTTGTTCATTTCTTTCACGAGAAAGGTATTTGATATCCACCTAATTCTTCTTGCCATTAGGTCGGGGTAGGTTCAGGAAGTGTCAGAAAAATACATTTTCTTTTTTTTTTTTAAGACTGTTTATAATTGCACGCGATGCAACAGAGTGAAATTTTCGGAAGTCACGGCATGCGATAATACCTATCTGTGCGAGTTTTTTTTTTTTTTTTTTTTTTTTTTTCCCACGAGAACAGTAATAGAGATCGACCTACTTCTTTCTGCATTAAATCGCTTTAAGTTCAGAGAGTGTCCGAAAAATACCCAACAAAAAATTTGTCGATCACATGCAAAAAGATACAAACATCAATTTTTTGTGTGTACTTTTTGGATACCGGTATGGAAACAAAGATAATCATATTTGTTAACATTTTGTGATGGAAAGGCCGGCAGTTAGTCCGCAAATTTCTGAGAGCAAGCACTATTACCATAAAAATTTCATCTTGCTCTGTCATAGTATGATATATAGAGAATCAATAATCTAGATGAATGAGAAGCATTAATGTGGGAAAACTGTCGTCAGAGTTCCCAGTTGAAAAGTTCCACACCTTTAGCATATTTCTCAGGTTTTCAAACTTATTAACAATGTTAGTAATCCTCTACGACACTGGATGTAATATTTTGGCATAAACATTTTGCTCTGTGACATCCCGTAATTGATTATAAGTTTCTTTGTTTCCTGATTTCTTTTCCAATGCTTGCATGATGAATTACTGGATGTACGACTCATTTCATTCAGTATGTCAGTGATAGTTTCTGCCACTTTGGTGATATGCCTATTTTTTTATCTTGCCTATCTCATATATATGTAAATAGGGCTGCTGCTAAGTTAAGGACAATCATAGAGAGCATACCTCTGCCAATTTCTATACCAGAATTTAATCAGATCCTCCTTGACCCATGACCCACATATCCGCAAAATTTCATTGAAATCCATCAATAACTTTTCAGATCTCTTGTGAACAAGGAAAAAAAAAAAAGTCCTGAACCTGGCCTCGAAACCAGATCACCACCAAATCTTAATCAGTTCTTCCTTGGTGGATGATCCACATATCAGCAAAATTTCATGGAAATCCATTAGTAATATTTTTAGACATATTGTGGACAAACAAACACGTATCTAAGGTGGAATTGGAGGAGAAAGTCTAAGTGAAGAGCTCTACTTTATCAGTAGGAGAAATAGCTACAGAGCCATCAGAGTGGAAAAGAGGAGGGAAGGATGATGAGGTAAAGTTGTTGGAAAGTTTTTGACAAGGTGCCACATAAATCAGGAGGAGTTCGAGCTGGAGAGTTGAGAGCATTTAGTACGAATGCAATTATTTTTAGCAAAACGAAGAACAGACTTTGCATGATACCGGGCAGAAACATAAAAAAGATGAGATTCAGGGGTGGGTTGGCTCCAGTACCTTTTCTAGGCCTTTTCCTTGTTGTGGACAGCATTAAAACAAGCGTGATTAAACAATTTTTTTTTTTCATTAGTCGCAAGATATGAGAAAGGAACGTGCTGGGGATGCATCCATGCCCGTGAGAATAACCTCCATTATGCACAAGGCGCACAATGATGGCTCTCGGCCATGGAAGCAATAATCATTCCAGGGAAAATCAAAGAAGTGCTGCCTGAGGGCTTCCCAATCAGCAGCATCAGAGTACCACAACCGTCGCTTCTTGGGAGGGTCCACAGGCCTTACTGGTGCGATAGGACAGATTAAGGTTATAAGGTTGTGACTGAAGGAGCCCAACGGAGAGGAAAGATTAATAGCGTTGGAAGAATCATCATTTGTATGGAAGAGGTCAATTGTGTTGAAGCTCTCTCCAAGGGGGTCAGGGATACGGATTGGGTGCTGTACAAGCTGCTGTAGGTCATTTAGGAGAGAAAAGTTGTAGGCTTGTTCACCAGGTGGATCAGTGAAAGGTGGTGAACACTGAAATCTCCTAAAATGGAGATTTCAGAGAAAGAAGAAATTGATTGGATGTGTTCCATCTTAGAAGTTAGATGGTCAAAGAATTTTTCAGTCAGTAGAATTAGGGGATAAGTAAACAACACAGATATACTGTATGTAGTCAGAGAATGAAAGGAAAACCAAAGCCAGAGAGAAAAGAATGCAGAAGATTCAAGCTCAGAAACACGAGAGCAAGATATGTTGTTGCGTACATATACTGTAAACAACAGCCACCTTTGGCTTTTACATGAGTATAGAGATAGTAGGAGGATACAGAGAAGGGTTTGCTATCAGTCTTCTTAGACAGTCTCAGTGAGGAAAAGAAGGTGAAGTTTAGAGGAGGAAAGGTGATGCTCAACAGAGAGAAAGTTCGACCAAAGACCACAAATGTTGGAGAAATGAAGAAGTGAGTCAGACAGTGATTCCAGGCATCTAGCTTGGTCGTCACCGATAGAGGGGAGGACGGTGGGGCTTTGATGGTTCCCTTCCCCCTGGGGACTCCGAGGTTTGGTGATAAGACGCCAGTTTAAGTAGAATATTAAATAGGAAGTGTAGTGTGTAATGTGCATGTAGTTTGGTGTGGACATTTAGAGGATCATGTATTAATTGGAGAGCATGCTGGCCTACTCTCTGTGCTACTGAAGCACTGAAAAAGTTGAGTAAAGGGGGATGGTCAGAGGCTAGTCCCGAGGGCTGATGAAACGGGAGCTCCAGCTCTCCCTGTCATCAGCTTGGGGGTACAGCCCTGCTTGATTGGTCTGCTCCCCTGTAGTGATGCCTACTTCTTCCTTCACCTTTATCATTCTTTTTCGGTGTCTGCCCTCCTCTCTTTCTGTTTCTCCCATTTTTCCTGTCACTTTTTATTACTCTTCTTTCCATTTCAGGTGGCTTTACACTGAGTGGACAAGCCTAATGGTTTCCGAATCTGATGGGGGGAAAAAAAAAGTCACCGTATTAAAGTGGTTAAACATTGTCCTACGTTTCTCCTCCCACCCATTTTAGCGAAATAATACGAAAAAGTGGTACGAGAATGAAGAGAGGGAGAGACGGTGAGAGAGCAAATTTCATTCTGAAACTCAATTATCGTCGCTAAGAAGTTTTTGATTCTCAAGGGCGATAATGGACACAGGAAAACATTAGGGATTCTAAGTGGATTCCAGTCAATCTGTCAACCACATAACGCCAAAAATCATCATCTTCATCATCATCGCAAGTATTATCATGATTATAATTATCATCATTATCATCATCATCATCACATTTACCATCAACATCAACATCATCACTCGATTCTCACGAGATTGCTAGGATCTAGCAAAAAAAAAAAAAAGAAGAAGAAGAAGAAGAAGAAGAAGGAAAACTGCCAGTGTCTTTAATGACCAGCGAAAATTTATTCATAATTCCTATTCAGTCATCATTCAGGTTTCTCATGCTCAGCTCCATCTCTCAGTCAAAATTACTCAAGCCTTTTGGGGGTGCAAGGCAAGGCTACTGTAGTCCAGATAATTTAAGGGTAGTAGGAGCCCAATGTATGCTCTAAGAAAATGGAAGGTATATGGAAGAATGATCACAGAGAAGGTAGAGAATATATTAGAATGCCATGTCAGGGGAAGTTCAGCATTACCGACCCCCCGAAGCACTGGTGTGTGACAGGTGAACATGAAGCAGCAGCCAGACCTCTTGTGACTGGTAACTGTGAGTGTGAAGAAGGGGGAGGCGGGGGATTGGGGGCAGAGGAGAGTTTGATGATAGGTTGGAAATCACGTGAAGGCGTGCAATGTATAACTTGGATGGTGTGTCTGAGTTAATTTAGTAAGGATAGATGACAATATGATGATAGTATTTTACTGTATGTTAAAAATTACGTAGTTGTCTGTAGTTAGTGTTGTCAGGAAAGGTCTGAAAGTCTGCTGGATTCGAACAGAGATATGCTTTGACTCCGCTCGACTTTAACGTGAGACGTTTCCCCAGGAAAGATTCATAACGATATAACATATTAATATTTTGTGTTGAATCGAAAACAAAGCCACACTCTCTCTCTCTCTCTCTCTCTCTCTCTTTCGTGTGTGTGTGTGTGTGTGTGTGTGTGTGTGTGTGTGTGTGTGTGTGTGTGTGTGTGTGTGTGTGTGTGTGTGTGTGTGTGTGTGTGTGTGTGTGTGTGTGTGTGTGTGTGTGTGTGTGTGTGTGTGTGTGCGTGTGTGTGCGCGCGCGCGCCTCATTCTTCCTTTGTAATATCTATCGGCTCAGTTAACGCTGTGAAAAAGGCGCTATTGTATAATCATATCAAGGTCGGATTTTTCAGCGCCTTTCTTTTCTGCTGCAATATCTGTTGGCTGTCATTCACCGTTAACTATTCACCGGCACCCAGAGAAAGAGACAGTGTAGATTTTACCAGTATCGACTTTTATAGTATATCTCTTTTTCATGGCTCTTCCCACGCGTCACCCCATCACACCTCACTTCAACCCACACCAAAACCCACCTTCACCCACACCTCGCTCCACCCACACCTTACACCATTTTCATGTACACCTCAACTCGTCTACCCAACGCCTTGCATCACCTACACACCCCCAGCCAATCCACCCAAACCTCACCCAACCCCACAGTCATATCTCACTTCACTCAAAAGCTCACCCGCACCCACCCATGACTCATCTACACTCAGTCCTCACTCCACCCACACCGGACTCACCTGCCACCAAACCTGTCTCACCCACTGTACTCTTTTTACGCTAACTAGGCCTAAAATTGACACATCTCCATCTTTGATACTGAGCGGTGACAGTACTCGTATAATAGCACTAGAATACAATGCTAATCAAGATAAAGTGCAGCAGAAAGGATTTTGAGCCCTCGTATTGTCCGATTTTGCCGATGAGCTACGTGAAATAAGCTGCAAAAAGAAGAAATCTGGGTCAAGTTAAGGCGAAATAACGACAGTCACCCCCCCCCCCTTCAGAAACATACACCTTTCATCTAGCTCACACCTCACCCCAACCTCATTTGACTCATCCACACCACATTAATCCACACCTGACTCACACACCTGATTCACCCACAACTGACACATCTGCACCTGACAAACCACAGGTGGTTCACTCACACCTGTCTGACCCACACCTAATGCACTCATAGCTGACTCGCCTGCATCCACACCTGACTCAGCCACTCCCAAACCTGACTCACCCACACCTTGCTCTCCCAAAACCACACCTCACACACACACACACACACACACACACACACACACACACACACACACACACACACACACACCTGGCCAAGTTTTGCAATTAGCAAGGTTTAAGTGTCCTGCCTACTTCTGTTGGAAGGATACATATTGTCGGAGTAAGTTTTCTCCTTTCTCCCTGCCTGTCAGTCAGTCTGTCTGTCTGTCTTCTTGCTTGCCTTTCTATCAGTCTGTCTGTATGTCTGATCCCTGCTTGTCTGTCCGTTTCTCCGCCTGTCTGTCGTCTGTCTGTCTGTCTCTCTCTCTCTCTGTCTCTCTCTCTCTCTCTCTCTCTCTCTCTCTCTCTGTATCTTTTCTGTCTGCACTGCATTGCTTCACTTTCTTCACTTAATTCGTCTTAACATTAGCTTTCCCAGTCACTGTATTTTTAAGCTATATTAGTTCTGCACGATTATTTTACACTAAAATCACAGTCAGCAGTAACAAATGGGTTCTTAATTTAGCTATACTTACTCAATAACAAAAAGTTCCATCACAGTCTGTTTGAAGTTTTATAATAGCTCACGGCATCATATGGGCTAATATTATCCATTAGCCTTATCATCACAAACCCTAATATGGATACCGGTACTCTGATTTCTAAAATACTGTATATGGTTCCCTCTTGGTTTTTACTTTATTGGCGTTGTTTTGTTGCTTGGGAGATGTGGTGTTGCTAGAGGTGGTCCTTTTCCTGCCTGGTAACACTGCATATGTCGGTTGGTACACAAAGGACAAGACACGGAGAGGGGTGGAGAAGCCTCCAGAGTCGTACCGCTGCTGAGAGGTTGTGAGCAGTATAAAACGTTCACAGCAAAACACTCAAGGATTCGGTTACAACTGGCTGTGACCTTTCAGAAAAACGTAGCAGAAGAACGAGGCATCAGATAAATTTAAAATCTGTCACTGACGTACTCTCCCGTTCGTAGGTTCCTGGGTCTACTGTATCTTATTTTGCAGCAAACCAGAAAGAAGCTCTCAAATTTTCATGCCAGTGTATTATTTATTATAATTATTTATCTGTTTTATTTTAAATGCCGTGCAGTATTAACAAAAGAAAATAATTGAAAATACTCAGTCTCAGCCACATCAAGCACAGTGAAAGTTATATACTGTAGTATTGTATAGCCGTTCTGAATGTCTTTGGGTATTGCGGTATAAAGTCCTCGATGTGTCTGAACTGAAATACAGTACTGGCATAAAATCAACTCGACACCACTTTATGCAGTCTGTCTGTCTCTGTCCCACATAAACACACACCGAAATTTTCGAGATTAGTGTGCCCATGTACCGAAGACCCTCCAGCAAGTTATTATAAATAGTCGTCACCTTCACAAAGCAAGCCTACTGCGCGTGGTTAGATAGCCAGAACTATGCCCTAAGACTGAAGGTGTAAGTAGTTAGTCAGGTAGCTGTAGTTAGGCAGGTTGTTAGGTACATAACCAGACATTCAGAATGACAGGCAAATGATATTTCGAGAAAGCTATATACTCGTTGATAGATATTCGGACAGTCAGAGTTTGAAAGTCACTCAGTCACAGTCTGATAGAAAGACATATAGTAACACAGTCTGACATTCATAATCACAGTCAGCCATATTCCCAAATAATTTGGTGGTTTGCTAGTCAGACACTAACTATTTAGTTAGACACTCATTTAATCATCATATAACCAGACACTCACGCAAAGGCATTATTTCATGTAGTTAGTCAGACAGGCATATACATCGTCAAGATAAGTGGCAACCAAAGAGACAGTTAAACATTTAAACAGAGAGAGGCAGCCTCTGCACATCTCGCCAGTCAGCCAGTGGTAACACCCACTCTCATGTCGGGTCATGCAGTCAGCCATTCATACAAAATCCTGTCAGAACAGTTACAAAAGAAACCAGACAACCACTGACCTCCTGGCCAAAGTAATATTTCGGGAAACTCATCAACCTGGAAATACTGGACCTGTAATCAACTTGTTATTTCGCCAGTCACACAGTCATTCGTTCATTATTGAGTATTTATCCAGTCACCCATAGAAGAAACCAGTTATTTAGTCAGTCACGTAGTCCATCAGTTATTCATCTAGTCATTCATGGAGGACACTCGGCTCTTCAGTCCACAGTCATGTAGTTAAGCCATTCCTGTAATGCAGTTATTCCGTCATTAAGCTATCCATTCATGCTGTCAGTTGGTCATATAACCCTCCCGTCTTGCATTCATCCATTCACCCAATCATCTAATCAGTCGCTTAGCCAACCAGTCATGTAGTCGGCCAATTAGTTGACCACACATGCCTTCAGTTATTCAACTAACCAGTTATGCAATCAGTAATTTAAGTCATGCACTCAGCCATTCAACCAGTCAAGCTACCAACTGGTCATGAAGTCAATATATTACTCAGCCAGCCAATCATGCAGTCAGTCCGTTATGCAACCAGTCATTCACCCACACTTGCAGTCGGTCGCATGCAGCCAGGCATGCAGTTAGTTATTAAGTCAACCAGTCATGCAGTCAGTGATTTAGTCAGCAGTTCATGCAGTCCGTCAGTAACTTCTCATGCAGTTAGTCATTTAGTCAGTCAGTCATATGGTCAGTTGCTAGTTCAATCATTCATGTACTCACTCATTGTTAACCAGCCAAGCAATTAGTCATTATCCACCAGTCATGCAGTCAGCCAAATAGCCAGCCATTCACTCAGTTTAAGTGCTCCAATCATGCAGTCAGTCAGCCATTCAACCAACCCTTCATGAACTCAGCCAGTCACCTAGCTAGTCATATACTCGGTCAGTCAACCAGCTAGTCATGCCGTAAATCAGACATTCAAACATCTAGTCATGCAATCAGTCAATCATCCACTTCAGTCATGCAATCAATCCTTCATTCAAGCAATCATGCAGCCAGTAAGTCAGTCAACAAGTCATGCAGCAATTCATTCAACCAGTAATGGCCATTCAGTCAACCAACCAGCCTTGTAGTCTGTCATGGAGTGAGTCATGAGGAAAGTAGTCATGCAGTCAGTCAGCCAAGATTAGCTAGGTAGATATGCCATCAGATAGATAAACAGTCACATACTAAGAAATGCTAATATAATAAGGGCTTGTGATACAGTCAGATAATCAGGCACTCAGACGGTCGAACAGGCAGACAGACAGACAGGTAGTCAGTCAGGTAATCAAGAAGTCAAAGTCAGTCAGTCATAGTCAATCGAAGAGTCAAACAAAGGATCAGATACTAAGACAGTCACATAAACAGTAATGCAGACAGATTGTCAAAGTCGGACACCTGTTTTTAAAATTACGTAGTCCGATATTAAATTCTGAGGTCAGATACTCAGAGAGTCAAATAATCACTCTATCAAACATTCCGAAAGTCAGATATTATCATATTTATAAAGTCAAGAGTAAAATAGTCAAATTATCGCACAGTCAGAGAGTCAGCCAAACCATCAAGTAAACACACACACACACACACACACATACATACATTCAATTATGTAGTCAGACACTCAGCTTCTGATCATCTTGCCAGCCAGTGATCAAACATAGTCAGCTAACCGAGCACTTCCCCAGCCGGTCAGCCAACGAGACACCACTCTACCGCGGGGTCATGCAGTCAGCCGGTTATCTCTGCATCTCATGGACCCAGACCATCTTTAAAGTTATCCGGCCATGCACTGGACCAGCCTTAACACAGGCAGTCAATCAGTCGGTAATGCAGAAACCAAATATTCAGTCACCGATCATGCAGTTATTAATTCATCTTGCCATGCAGTCATGCAATCACCCACCCATGTATTTAGCCATTTTAACTAACCAGTCATTGAATCAGTCAACTGTCAATTTATCGTTTTAATAAATCCGTCAATTAGCCAGTCATGCAGTCATTCAAACAACCTATCATACAGCCATGCCACCAACGAGTCAAGTATCCATTCAGTCAATATGTCACTGAATCAGGCTGGCAATCAATCATTCATCTGACCAGTCGTGCAAGCAGACATTCAGCAAATCCATCATGCAGTCGGTCAGTCATCCAGTCATTCAATTATTCGGCAGTCAGTTTGTCGGTTAACGAGTTTTGCAATAACTGAACCAACCAGTCACAAATAATCATTCATTGAACCATGGAGCCACATTGACAATCAGTTAAGCAGCCAGAAGCGCTTAAATAATCACCCATTCACCAGACCAAGCAAACATTCAGTCAATCAGCCACATAACCAATCAAGCATTGAATCAATCGAGCCGCATAACCAGAAGAGCAATTACCTATCCAACATCCTAACCAGTCATCAGTCACTTTTGCACTTACCTAATCATGAAAGAATCAATTATAGTCGCGGCGCGACTCTGAGAGTCTGAGGTTGTTATTATCGTGCCCTGGCAACCTACCATTCAAAAGTGAGTCTGATTTCGTGTATAATATGAGATGCATGTGATTCGTGTATAATATGTTCGTGTATAATAATATTAGTGTATAATATATTCATGCATAATAATATGATTCGTGTATGATACAAAATCGGACTCACTTTTGAATGGTAGGTTGTCAGGGTACGACAATGACAACCTCACAGTCGTGCGCTGCGGCTATAGTCATTGAATCATGAACCCAGTTATCTTACACGTCAATCATCCATTCGGCCAACCATCATCTCGGCCAGATATGAAGCCAAATAATCGGTCCAAAAGTCGTGTATCCATCCAGTCATAAAGACAATCATTCAGTTAAATAGTCTTGCAGCCAACCAGTCATGCAGTCAATCACCCAGTCAAACAGCTGTAAGGGCAACCAATTATGCAGCCACTCAGTCATACAGTTTGACATACAGTCAGCAGTTAGGCAACCATCTGGTTAACCATAAATGCAGAGAACCAGTAATGCAACCAATCATCCAGCCAGTCATCCCTCTACCATGACAGAGAATCAGTCATGCCAGAAGCCATCAATACATACAACCGACCATCCAACACGCTTACCATCCAGCCACACAGTGCAATGATGCCAGTCCACGTACTCAATCAGTCACCACGGCAACCATGCAGTTAACCAGAGAGAGAGAGAGAGAGAGAGAGAGAGAGAGAGAGAGAGTGGGGGAGGGGGAGAGCAAGTTTGGCAAAGTGTTGGTGTCGGTGAGGCCACAAGTGTTGAGAGAACGGTGTGGTTACTGGGACATTATAACCGCTTTACAGTCGTTTCGTATTCGTTAATTATTTCGTACTAAAACGTTCCGAAACTGCGCCTCTTCGTACCCAGGTTATTTTGTAAGCACTTCATTTCGTACGATCACATCATATATCTTCACCTATTGCAGCACGAAGCACTGCGCACTATAATTAATCAAATGTAGGAAATTGTTTTGTATGTACCAATAATGAAACAATAATCTACCGTAAAAAGTTTCATTTATTGTCAACTAAAAACTGAATTAAATAATCATAATATGAGCATTTTGTTAATGAATAAACCCACAGTTGACAGTATGGTATACAAAATTACTTTCAATATCTTCACCAGGGCAATTCATCCGTCACAAGTTTGCAGAACCTTCGACAGTCTTGTTGTGGCTTTGTAATCCCAGATGCTAAAGATCTTCCCTTGCATTGTTCATTCTTCTCTCTCTCTCTCTCTCTCTCTCTCTCTCTGAACTCTAACAAACTAGCAAACTATGTATACATACCAGGCCCAATCCCTAGGGTGGGAGGGGCATAATATCGTAAAAAGGAAAAAAAAAAAAAAGTCCAGTTTTATACCCCAAAGATTAAACTGTCTTTAAGAGGCATAATTCAGTTTTCACACTTTCAGATGGTCCATCTGATTAAAACGCACTGCATACACAGGAAATGAATGTTAACAGGCTGCAAAGTTGCGTCATAAGCTGGGGTTGTTTTGCTGCAGATCAACCCCAGTCATCACCCACAGGCAAGCAACTGTCCCTACATGCCCGATGCTCCCTTGCAGCTGACAGCGCCTCGCCACAGCGAGGTGCGGGGAATAATGTAGAGATTTGGCTCCAGGGTGGATGCCGGATTTGCGTCTCGCCATCCAGTTAACTGGGACATCACAGTAGGCTCCTCTTCACCCCGTGATCTGGTGATATGGTTACTACCCAGCGTATAAATGGTTTCTTGGGTTACAAAAAACCATTAGACTTGTCATTCAGTGGAGTGCCACCTGAAGTGGAACGAAAGGTGATAAAAAGTGACAGAAAGGACGGGGAGAAGTAAGAAGAGAGGAGGGCAGACACAAAAATAGAAGTAGGTAACGCTACATCAAGTGAGTGGATGATGGTCGCCACCATCTACCACTACAAGCTGGGGCAACTGTCAAAGTTGGATTTCAAAGAAATCGCATTTATTCATATTTTTAAGCTCTCTTGGTACGAAACATCTCAGCTACAAAATGACACTGGTCCCAAACGACAAAGGTATGAAAATAACGTGGTTACGAAAAGGTTTGTTACGAAATGACATGGATATGAAACAACCCGCTGCCGTTATAACCTAACTGCCTTCTCTCCTTTCACTGTTCCCTCTTGTCTCATTTCCTTCTTCCCTTTCTCTACTCTCCTTTATTTCTCGTCTCTACTCTCCCTCCTCTCACTGCTGCATCCTCTATCCTCTCATTCTTCCTCCGACTCCTCCTCCTTCTCTTCCTTACTTCCGCTGTTGTTCCTCTTCTCCTTCACTACCTTCCTCCCTATTTTCGACCTTCACTCATTCCTCCCTCCAAACAACTATGCAGCCAAGCCCAGATCCACACAAGTTTTGAGGAACTGCAGTGTAAGAGGGATCTTTTAGCTTCTTTACCCTGTATTCTGTTCCCTTCCTCCTTTTTTTCTTCTCTCCCTCGTCACGAAATTCTTGGTCGTCTGGACCACAAAGAGATTGAGATACATCATGTGTTAAGACATTCTCGATGGTCTGGCACAAGAATGTGGATATGTATTATGTAGAGTGACATTCCTAGTGAGAAGCTGTGTATGTCCCCAGCAGACACTACATCCTGTACGTTGTGATATGAGATATATACCAGTCCCTATATAATGCCTACATTCCCTCTCCCTTCCCCACCCCTTCCCTCTCCATCTCTCCCACCTCCCCCCTTCTCTCTCTCTCTGTCTTTTTCTTTCACGTTCCTTCTTTCCTCTCCTTCACCCTCTGCTCCTCTCTCCCATTTACTCTTCTTAGTTCCTTCTTTTCTGCTTCTTGCATTTTTTACTTCTTTCTCAGTTTTTTGTTTCTTCCTCCCATGCTTTAACTTCCTCCTCTCTTCCTGTCCCACTTTCCATCACCCTTTCTCTCCCATTTTCCTCTTCTCTCCTCATTTAGCTTTCCCCTCCTTCCTCTCCCTACTCTTCCTCTCCCAGCTTCCTTTTTCCCTTCTTCCTTCCTCATCTTCAAGTTCTCCCATTTTCTTCCCCTCCCTGCCTTCTTCTTCTCCTTTCCTTCTCCTCTCCAAGTCTTCCCATTTTCTTTCTCTCTTTTTCTTCGTGCCTCCCTTATTTCCTCCTCTTTCCATAGTATCCCTCCCTCCTCTTCCTCCCTGTCCCCTCTCTCCTCCTCCTCCTCCTCCTATCCTCCCTGCCTCCCCCTCTCCTCCTTCTCCCATCCTTCCTCCCTCTTCCTCTCTTCCTCTTCCAATCCTCCCTGCCTCCATCGCTTAACTTCTTCAGGTCCTCCATTTCTCTCCTTCCCCCTCCCCTCCCGTCTTTCCTTCCTCCCTCCCTATCCCCTCCTGTCTCTCCTTCCTCCCTCTCCTTCTCACCAAGTCTCTCCAAGTCCTTGTGGCCATTAACACGAGAATCAAGTCCCCTTCTCTGTCCCCCAGAATCTCTTACGCCCTCTAATTGTCCCCTTATGTCCAGTCTTACCAACAGTCGTCCACCCGCACCCTCATTCCACACCACCTCCTCTCTCTTTTTCCCTCCCCCTTTCTCATTTCACCTCCCATCTTCCTCTCCACTCCAAAATTTCTTTCTCTCCCTGCAGCCTCTCATTCCACCTCCACCCTTTCTTTCTCTGCACTCTTCGCTCTCCTGTTACCCTCTTTTTTACCTCCCTCAACCCCCTTTCCTTTACCTGTCACGCCACACGCTTCTCCCCTTTCCTCTATCCCTCCTTCCTGTAGTCCCTCCTTTATTCCTCCCCTCACCTTATCTTCCCCTCAACTTCCACCTCTCTCCCTAACTCTCATCCTCCCTCTCTTACTTCTTCCTTCATACCAGCTCTCCCCTACACTCCTTCCATATTCCTTTTTCCATATCTATACTACTTGACACCCTCACTCGCATCATACCGCCTCTTTCTCATTCCACTCTTCTCCCCACCTTCCTTCTTTACCCCACTACTCCCCACATACTACCTCATTCCTTTATATCATCCCACTCCATCACTCCACTGTACTCCTCTGACGCATCCCATCCTCTTCTCTCCATCCACCCCATCCATGTCTTCCTTATATTCCTCCTCCCCCACCATCCCAACTTCGTTTCATCCCTCTCCCAACTCCCCTTCCCCACCACTCTGCACTCTTCTCTTCCTCTGCTTCACCCCTCTCTCTTTCTCTCACCCCCTCTAGGGTACCTCCATTATCCTTCATTGCTTCTCTTTCTACTTCTTTTTCCCCTCTTACTCTGTTTTTTCATTTATTCCTCTTCTCTCTTTCAGACTGCCTCTCACTGCTCCTCATCCCGTCCCCACTTCCTCCTCACTACGCCTATCTCCCTTTTCCCCCCATTTTCTTCACCATCATCGTCATCATCATCATCATCATCATCGTAAGGTCATCCCGCAACTAACATGTATAATGACAGTAGTCCAGGAAAATAGCGCGCGTGCGCGTGCGTGCGTGCGTGCGTGCGTGTGTGTGTGTGTGTGTGTGTGTGTGTGTGTGTGTGTGTGTGTGTGTGTGTGTGTGTGTGTGTGTGTGTGTGTGTGTGTGTGTGTGTGTGTGTGTGTGTGATTGGCAAAAAGAGGAAACAATATTTAGATTAAATCATTGTCAAAATACGGAAGAACATTTTCATTTTGTACTTGATATCAGTGAAAAGGAAAATACACCACGTTTTAGGCTGATGAACAAATCTTTGGAGTCTGTCTCTGCTGATAATCTATTGGCAAGAATTATTAATTCAGTATGATATAAACCAGACACTGCAACCAAGAATTTAACATACACAAGAAAGATTAACCGTAATGTCTTTGTACTCTGTATTGATTCTGTGTGTGTGTGTGTGTGTGTGTGTGTGTGTGTGTGTGTGTGTGTGTGTGTGTGTGTGTGTGTGTGTGTGTGTGTGTGAAATCCCAACCTGCACTGTAAAAATAACTACAGATCTTCAGCATTGTTGCCTATTTACCTTGTCCCAATCAGAGACACTACCACTGTTATTCCCTGTGAGTAGCAACCAACCCAAGAGGAAGGCAGCCTGGCCAGAGAGAGCTGTGGGTGAAGCAGAGGAGGGGAGAGAGGGACTTGGCTGGAGGAAGGCATAATAAATCACTTGAGAGATACGCGGTTCAAGGAGTTAATGGCCCGCCAGAGCACTGAGGATTAATTTTACGTGCTTACAGAGTCGAGATTAGCTTTAAGCCCTGGGGAAAAAAAAATCAGTGATAGCAGAAGCCTGTAAAATTGTCCCTTCCTATAAAAGCCTGAATAAAAGAAAGTCAAAATCAGGAGAGTAACTTCGAGTTCCTGGACACACTGCGTTTAAAAGGCTAAAGGTCATAACCACTGAGGGGTTGGGGAGGCAATAGTGTGTAGCTAGGCAAGTGCTGTGTGCTTGCCGACATAGGGAGCGGAGCAGCGACAAAAGGATTGCAATGCATCGCAAAAAGGACAGAAGAAAGACAGGAGAGGAGAAAAGAAGAGAGAGAGAGAGAGAGAGAGAGAGAGAGAGAGAGAGAGAGAGAGAGAGAGAGAGAGAGAGAGAGAGAGAGAGAGACAGACAGACAGACAGACATACAGACAGACAGATAGAGGGAGAGAGAGACTGGGGGGAAAGGGGGAGTTGAAGGACGTTAGTGAAGACGCGTTCCGAAATTATTTTTTTTCTCTGCACCACGTTATTCTCTCATAATTATTTCATTCAGCTCCAGGTTACTCTTCCAACATAAGGCGTTAGATGCAGCTCTCATTACTCTATGCACAGACAAGGGATCTCTCCTAAGCTGAATCAAATTGCCAGGAGATAGCAAAAACAAAATATAAAGGATGTCATGAGGCTCAGGCGGAAGTGGAGCAAAGAAGAGAATGTGGTAAATCCCCTAACACACATGATATCTGTGGCTCCATACAAGATCTCGTTTTTATCTATACTTGCTATTGCCAGATGATTATATTCAGCACAGAAAATCTGAAAGAAAAGGCTGAAAACAATATTCCGCAATCCGTTCAGTACGATGACGCTTCATTTTTCGCTCCTGCTGTAGCAATGCGATTTCAATCTGATTACGGGAGACTTTTTTCGAGTCAGAGGCATTAGATACAACCTTCATTAACCTCATACCTGTATGAGATCTTTCCAAGTTGAACAAAGTCACCTGGTAGTTACCTGATTAGTTCCTTCACTAGACTGTCCCCCTTTAACTTAATGAGATTATTTAATGGTACGAGTAACAGTTGAACTAGAAAAAAAAAAAAAAGGGTATTATGGAGGTGATGAAGTTGATGGAGGTATTTTTAATCCTTCATTATCTTGATTTATTAAAATTAATATTATCGCTGGATGACTTTATTATAACCGTTTCAATCAGATAAAAAAAATATATATATCTTATTCATGATGTTTCCTGACGATCGTGTTCAGCTAAGGAGAGTGCCACAATGCTGAAGGGGTTAATAATGGCTGTATCTAACTCCCTTGCATCAGAATGTCTCTCTGGAGTTGTGTAAAATTGTATACTGGTATAAAAAAAACTAAACAAGACGTCACTGGATTCAAGGTGCTATTTTGTGTAAGCTCTCTCTCATGGAAGAAAATAATGCATGCTATCTCTAATTCCCACTGTTCGAAGTTTCTTCTCAGCAAAAAAATAAAGAAAGAAAAAAAGAAAATAAGAAAGAAAAAAGAAAAAGAAAAAACTTCTTTGAGATGGCCAGAAGAAGATGCAAGTGGTAATGCTGAAGGACTTAATAATCCCTTACAGTCAGGGAGGTTCACACTCATCTGCATCAAATCGAATCCAAGCCTGTGGAAATTTCAGTGCTTTCTCTACAGCTTCCTCTCTTTAGTTTTATAACAGGAGCTACCATAACCCAAATGTCAAATTGCTGAGGTAGTTCGCATTATGTAAACTCCATTATTCACACACTACTATTTCACCTTTTGACTGCGGCTGGGTCTCTTTAGCGGAAAGAATCTGGAGTTAAGTGTTAAAAAGAAAGGAAGATAATTGTGTGCTTTTTCGCAGGCAAAGGGATAACCAAAATAAACTGCAGCTCTTTCGCTAAATATACGCAGGTGGTAGCACGACTCAAGCGCTTATGACGTCCTCGGGGTGACGGAGCTGAATGGGGTTAGGTTCAGGAAGTCATCACAATTTCCCCTTCCCCCCTTTCGAAACTCCGTGTGAAAGCCAAGCAACCAAAGCGACACACACACACACACACACACACACACACACACACACACACACACACACACACGAAAAGCTATAGTTCGCTTACAGTAACTTGGCCCAGGTTTTCAGTCTTTTGCAGCTTATTTCTCAAAGCTCAGGGACAGAAAAAGGCAATATTACGGCTCTGCATCCTTTCCTCTCCATTGCATTTCTTCCTGATCAGTATCACAGTCTAGCTGGGAGCATTAAAAAAGGACGGATGGCAACAGTAGACCAAGTTAAAGTGAAAAGGGTATAGTAGTGATGTAAGACGGGGCAATTTTAAGCAAGGTAGAGGTGAAAATAGTAACAGTGACAGCGTTGCAAGAGGAAGGGGATGGCGGAGGTAATGAAGTGGGCGGATCGGGGCGTAAACTTGGTGTGGGTGCCGACAAGACCCACCTAATGAGGAGAGAAGTGATGTTCCGCCGGGATGTAAACTGTTTATGAGGGAGAGAGAGAGAGAGAGAGAGAAGGGGGGGAGGGACGAGTTCGAGGTGAATTACACTAAGCAGCAGCAGAGGTGTAAGGATAGGGTAATGTATTTGGTAAAGAGAAAGAAGTGATGGATGGTATTGGGTGTGGCAGGAAGGGACTAGAGAGGGTACGAAATGGGAGCAGTGGGGAGGAGAGGAGGGAAGGGGGATGAGAGTAGAGGGTAGAGAAGGAGAAGTAATGGGAAGCAGGAGGAGAGGAAATGAAGATGGGAGCAGAAGGAGGATGAGCGGAGGAATGGGGAGATAGAGAAGAGTGAGAATGGTTGCCGGAAAAGTGAAAGAAGAGAGACGATGGGGGGAGGGGGAGAGCTATAAAGCGGAAACAAAGAAGAGGAATGGATGGGACTCAGAGTGGGGGAATGGAGAGGGGATTTAGAGTGCGGGAATGGGATAGGAGGGGAGTGGGGGGGATTTTTTACAATAGAGTGGGAAATTGGAGGAGTGAGGGTTGATGAGGGCTAAGGATAAGGATTTACAGTAGTGTGGCAAGCTGGGGGAGTGAGGGTTGATGAGTGTTAGGGTTCGGGGAGGTGTTAGTTTAAGTGGTGGGGAAGGGCCTGGGTGTGAAAGATGGAAAAGGGAGGGATGGGAAGAGGCATGAAGGGAAAATAGTGGATGAAGTGAGGAAGACTCGAGGGCAACTGGAGATTGGGTAAAAAGTGTAGAGACAAGTTAGGGAAGGTGAGAAGAGCTTGCGAAGAGAGGGAAAGCAGAGGGAAGGAGACTATGAGGAGTGAGGCCGTGAGTGAAAGGTAGGGTGTTTGAGGAAATGCAAAGCTGTGTGAAAAGAGAAGGGAAGAAACGGGTACAATACTCTGAATGAAGGGGACGGGATGTGAAAGGAAGGACCGTGAAGACAGGCAGTGGGAAACGAAAGGGGGATGAAGTGAACGGGAAGGATGTGAAGATCAGAAAGGTGTGAAGCGAAGGGACGGTGAGGAAAGGATCTGAAATGAAGACCATGGGTGAGAAGTGATGGGAGAAATCTATGGCAAACTAAAGTAGAGAATGATCAAGTGAGAATAGTGAGTAAAGGATGTGGAGAGGGGGCAAGAGGTGATGAGAAGGGTATCGGGTGGGGGGGGGTTGTAGGATGAGAAGAGAGGTTATAGGATGAGTGGAGGGATGTGGGGAGAGATGAGAGGGGTAGTGTTAGGGGAAAAGAGAGAGAGAGAGAGAGAGAGAGAGAGAGAGAGAGAGAGAGTGTGTGTGTGTGTGTGTGTGTGTGTGTGTGTGTGTGTGTGTGTGTGTGTGTGTGTGTGTGTGTGTGTGTGTGTGTGTGTGTGTGTGTGTGTGTGTGTGTGTGTGTGTGTGTGTGTGTGCGTGCGTGCGTGCTAGCGAGCGAGCGCGCGCGAGTAGTGGGTGAAGGAAGGCGTGTTTAATGAGGGGAAGAGTGTAAAGTAAGGGAATGGGGGGTGAGATGGGAAGGGAGGGTGCAAACAGACAGGATTATGTTATGTGAAGAGAGAAAGTGCGAGATGAAAGGGGAAATTGCCTGTGTAAGAGAGGGTGTGTGGGACGAGGAAAGTTACTCAAAGAGCGAGGGTGAAAAGTTATGGAGAGGAGGAATGAGAGAGTGGGTGGGCATGCAGGAAAGGGAGGGACGTGTGGGAGTGGATGGAGGGAAGGAAGGAGAGTGTGAAGAGATGAAGAGAAGAAAGGAGAATATGAAGAGATGAAGAGAAGGAAATGAAATGTAGAGATATGAATGGGAGGAAGGAGAGTGTGGTGGGGATATAGAGAAGGAAGAAGAGTGTGGAGGAGATGAAGAGACGGAAGGAGAGTGTGGAAGGGATGAAGGGAAGGAAGGAGAGTGTGGTGGAGATTCATAGAGGGAAGGAGAATGTGGACGAGATGAAGAGAAAGGAGAGTGAAATGGGGTTGGAGGAAAGGAGGGAGTGTGTAGAAGAGAAATGGGGAAGAGAAGAGTTGAAAGTAAAGTGGGAGATGGGTGAATTAATTTAACTATTTTAGTACGATGACGTCTTTATTTTTATAATTCTTCTTACTATCTCCAAGCTATTTTATTCCACATACATAACACCTCGAACTGACAATTCTCTACTTGGCTGAATAACATCATCCAAAAGTTGGAAGAGTATATTCGTAAAACATCATCGTATCTAAGTGGTTAGGTCGTTTACACGTTACTCCAGCCATCACCAGACAATTTGATTCGACTTAGAAAAAGTCTCATACGTGAAGGGACAGAAACAGCCTTCATTTACTGCGTTAATCAAAGAGCAGTTTCTAAAAGTGAATATAATTTTTTTTTCGAGGAAGCCAGAATAAACGAAAAAGGATGTCATCGACGTCAAAAGGTCATTCGAGACTTCTAAGGACGACAGAAATAGGATTAAACTGGAAGGTGAATGTGCTGGATAGAAAGAAAACACAAAACCCTTACAGTGTGTGTGTGTGTGTGTGTGTGTGTGTGTGTGTGTGTGTGTGTGTGTGTGTGTAATATCCTCCTCCTTTCTAAACACTCATTTCAAAGCCAAAGGTAGCTTTTGTGTATATATACGCAACTACCTATCTTGCTCTCGTGTTCCTGAGCTTGATTCTTCTGAATTCTCTACTCTCTGGTTTCGGCTCTCCTGTCAATCTCTGACTGAATATATCTGCGCTGTTTAGTTATCTCCTAATTCTACTGACTATCAGAAATTCTTCGACTATCTTACTTCTGCGATGGAACACATTCTATTCATTTCTCCTCTCTCTGAAATCTCCATTCTAGGAGATTTCAATGTTCACCACCACCTTTGGCTCACCTCTTCTTTCACTGATCCACCTGGTGAACAAGCCTACATCTTTTCTATTCTTAATGACCTAGAGTAGCTTGCACAGCACACTTCCTGTATCCCTGACTGCCTTGGAGAGAGCTACAACATACTTGACCTCTTCCTTACAACTAATCCTTCTGCTTACACTGTTAATCTTTTCTCTCCGCTGGGCTCCTCTGATCATAACCTTATTACCTTACCCTGTCCTATCGCTCCGGTACGGCCTGTGGACCCTCCAAAGAGATGTCGTCTGTGGCACTTTGGAGCTGCTGATTGGGAGGCCCTCAGACAGTACTTATTTGATTTTCCCTAAAATGATTATTGCTTCCATGGCCGGAAGCCATCTGAGTGTGCCTTGCCCATTACGGAGGTTATTCTCTCAGGCATGGAAGCATGCATTCCTTTCTCATATCCTCTGAAAATGCAAGAAAGCCTTGGTTTAATCACACTTGTTCTAATGCTGTCTGCAACAAGGAGAGACCTTATGAAAGGTACCGGAGCCAACCCACCCCTGAATCACATCTTTTTTATGTTTCTGCCCGGAATCGTGCAAAGTTTGTTCTTCGCTCTGCTAAAAATAATTTCATCTCTACTAAATGCTCTCAACTCTCCAACTCGAATTCTTCCCACTCCTTCTGGCACCTGGCCAAAAATCTTTCTAACAACTTTACCTCATCATCCTTCCCTCCTCTTTTCTACTCTGATGGCTCTGTAGCTATTTCTTCTACTGTTAAAGCAGATCTCTTCACTCAGACTTTCTCCTCCATATCCACCTTAGACGATTCAGGTGTTGTTCCTCCATCACTTCCCCCCCATGGCTAACATTATAATTTCTTCAGCTGATGTACTTTCTGCCATCACTGGACTCAGCACTAACAAGGCATATGGGTCTGATGGAGTCCTTCCTGTTGTCCTCAAGAACTTTGCTTCTGTGATTGCACTCTGCCAAGCTAAACTCTTTCACCTTTGTCTGTCAATTGTACCTTTCCTTCTTGCTGGTAGTTTGTTCTCATTCAGCCAGTCCAAACGAAGGGTGACCATTCCCACTATCGTCCAATTGCTTTAACATCCTGTGTCTCAAAAGTTTTTGAGTCAATTCTTAATGGTAAAATTTTAAATCAACTCTCCTATCACAACCTTCTTTCTGATCGTCAGTATGGGTTCCGTCAGGGACACTCCATTGGCGATCTTCTCACCTACCTTTCAGACTCCTGGTCATCCTCCTTTCAGGACTTTGGCGAAAGCTTTGCCATTGCACTTGACATCTCAAAGGCTTTCGATCGAGTCTGGCATAAATCTTTAACTTCCAAACTGCCCTCTTACGGTTTCTATCCTTCTACCTGTGCCTTCATCTTTAGCTTCCTTTCTGGTCGTTCTATAGCTGTATTATAGACGGTCATTGTTCTTCTCCTGGATCTAATCAACAGTGGTGTTCCTCAGGGCTCTGTCCTATCACCAACCCAATTCCTTTTATTCATCAATGACCTTCGAATCTAAGCTGTACATCTAACCCTATCCACTCGTACGCTGATGATTCCACCCTTCACCTTTCCATTCAGTTTCCGCATCGTCCATCTCAGCAGTTACTTCAACAAACAAAGGATGAGGCTATGGCACGCCTAATGTCTGACTTGGCTCGTATCTCTGACGAGGGTAAAAATAGTCTTGTTGTTTTTAATGCATCAAAGACTCAGTTCTTACACCTATCAACCCGCCAAAATCTTCCACAGGAGTACCCACTAATGTTTAATAATATCCAACTCAATCCTGCATCATCCTTGAACATGCTTGGGGTTTCATTCACACGGGACTTATCTTGGAAATATCATATTGCATCTCTTGTAAAATATGCTTCCAAGAGATTACGTGTGCTAAGCTGACTCCATGCCTTCTTTACCCCTGCACAGTTGTTGACTTTATACACGGGTTTTATTCGCCCCTGCGTAGAGTACAACTCTCATGTGTGGGGAGGTTCCCCACATGCAGCTCTTCTAAATAGGGTGGAGTCAAAGGCTATTCGTGTGATCAACTCTCCTCTTCTTACTGGCTCCCTTCAACCTCTGTCTCTTCGCCGCATTGTTGCCTCTCTGTCCCTTTTTTTTTTTATCGCTACTTCAATGGTCACTAATCTTCTGAACTGTCTGCTTGCATCCCTCCACCTCTACGACGGGTGTGTATCACCCGTCTAGCAACAAACTCTCATCCCTTTTCTGTCCAACTCTCTAATGCAAGAGTTAACCGTTACTCCCAGCCCTTCATTTATGCAACAGGTCAGCTCTGGAACTGTCTCCCTATGTCTGTATTTCCTGCTTCCTATGATCTTCAGTCTTTCAAACGCAGTGTCCAGGGATCTCGAAATGAATGGATCTTGAATTTGGCTCTCTTTTCTACTTTTTTTTCTTGGAAGGAACTGTTTTGTGAGCTCAGCCTTTGGTTCCTCCTTCCTCACATTATATATATATATATATATATACATCATCATCAGCCGTTTGAGTATCCAGTGCAGGACCGGCCTATCCCGACCAAGTGGGGACGATACAGCCAATGTATCTCTACGAAGTGGCTTAGGCTGTCTGGTAGAGATTGTATGTAGGGTGAGAAGTGCTTGTAAGTGTAATTGTAGTGTTGGAGTAGCTTTGGATGTGCGTGTAGTCTGTGAAGGAAGTGTAATCGGCCCACGCAAGCCAACAGGGTGCAAGCATACTTTATAGTAATCGACACTGGTTCAACCACAGCACCCCTTGTGTCCACCAATGCAGTACGTGGCCGGGTGAACACTCCCAAAGTTTATTACCTTGGTGGGACGCGAACCCTTGTTCACCCGTGTACGAAGAAGCACACACTCTACCACTGTACCACAGAGGCTCCATATATATATATATATATATATATATATATATATATATATATATATATATATATATATATATATATATATATATATATATATATATATATATATATATATATATATATATATATATATATATATATATATATATATATATATATATATATATATATATATATAAAGAGAGCGAGAGAGAGAGAGAGAGAGAGAGAGAGACAGAGTAGGAGAATGGAAGCTGAAGAGACAAAAAGCCTTTGGCTTCGCAATGCTCAGAAGAGCTGTATGTGGTAACCTTCCCCCTCCCCCCCCAACACACACACATGAAAGTTGTACATTAAACAAGGATGAATGAGACCCATGTACAAATCTGACAGCTGTGCAAGGATAAAGTATGGAGTCAGCTTGGCATAATTAGTCTCTTGGAAGTGAATTTTACAATAGAGGTAACACTTTCCATGATAGGAAAAAAGGACATCCAAGAAATAACGAATGATTATGAAGGACTGAGTTGAGTATTGTTGAATATTAAGGGATATTCTTGTAGGATACCTGGTGGGCTGAATAATGCAAGAAATTAGTTTTTGGTGCATTAAAACAAACAAGGTTTCTTTAATTGGAATAAAAAAAATAATCATCAGAGGTGAAGCAAGCTGTTCCAGAGACTCAAGACTACCGAAATAATTATTGTGGTGGACACTGTAAAAATTGGGAGTAAAAAAGGGTGGAGTTATCAATGTATGAGTCGATGGGACTACATGTGTAGGGCACATAATCACTGATAAGATAATCAGAAGAAAGTTGGTGACAGGAGAGAACCCTGAGGAAAACCGCTACTGACGACTGTGGAGGAAGAACAATAGCCGTCTACGAGAGCAGCTATAAAGTGCCCAGAAGGAAAACTGGAGATAAGGCGCAGATACAAAGGACAGAGACTGTAAGTGGGTAATTTAGAAATCAAGTATTTGTGCCAGACTCTGTCTAAAGTCTTGGAGATGTTAAATGTAAAGCTAAAGATTTCACCATAGTCCAGAAAGGCGAATGACTGAGTCAGATGGGAAGGTGAAAATACAGTATCACCATTGAAGCATCCCTTGCAGAACTCATTCTGGCAGCCAGCATGAAAGTTATAAGAAGAAGGGCCCTCCAAATCTTCCAGTTAAGGATAGATTGGAACACTAGAAACAGAAGATTTTAATGAAATAGGGCAATAGTGAGAGGACCGGGAATGATCCTCCTTCTTTGGAACAAGATAAATGAAAGCAAACATTCAGGAAAAGGGGAAAGTACAAGCTGTTTTACAAAGGTGAAAGAGATGCATAACTACATAACAGAGGAAAACAAGAAGGATCCCACCAGCACCAGACTATGCCTTATCAGTAGTGAGACCAGTGAGGGCAGAGAGTACATCTTTTGAAAAATTTTAATGACAGGCATGAGAAAGTAAGATATGGGAAGAAATGGAAGGATAGTACTGGTATAATTCAAAACAGAATTAGGAGAAAATTTGATAAAAGAGTTTTCTTCCTTTTTAGTATAAGAAACAACTGCAGAACCATCAGAATGGAAAAGAAAAGAAAAAGAGGAAGAAGTAAAGCGATAAAGAAGGTTTCGAAAGGACTAAGAAGAATTTGAGTTGGAGAGTTCAGAGCATTTGGGACGAATGAAACTTTTTTTTTTAGCTAGATGAATCTGGCTAACAGGATACAATTATGGAGATTCAGGGGTAAGTTGGTGCTGGTACCTTTTATATAACTCTTTGCTGTGGACAGCACAAGAGAAAGCACAAATATATCAAGGCCTCTTTGCATTAGTCATCGGGTAAGAGAGAGACTGCATGCTTCCATACCCTTGGGGATATCCAAAATAATGTGTAAAACACAATCGGATGGTTCTCAGCCAAAGAATTAATAATCATCGCAAGGATAATAATACAGTGCTGATGCAGGGCCTCCCAATCAAAACCTCCCAAATACCACAGACACTGCTTCTTGAGAGGGTCTACAGGCCTTACTGAAGCAATAGGGCAGTTACTGAAATGAGATATGATCAGAAGAGACCAAAAGAGAGAAGAGATTAACAGAGAAGGCAGAAAGATCAGTTGCACAAAAGGTAGTTATAATGGAATTCTTTCCATGGCAGTCAGGGATACTGGTAAGTGCTGTACCAGCTGCTAGGTCATGAACAAAAGAAAAGATTAGGATTGATTACAAGGTGGATCACTGATGAGAGGGAAGAACGAAAGATGTTGGTGAACATTGAAATCACCAAAAACAAGGATTATGGGGGCGGGGGAAAATAGAAAGAACGAACCGGTATTGCCTTTAGAAGGAAGATATCAAAGCATTTTTTATAGTCAGTAGAATTAGGTTAAGCAAACATCACATACATAAACAAATATTCTGAATTTTGTCAGAGAATGGCAGTAGAGCTGAAACCAGAGTGCAAAGAATTCAGAAGATGCAAGTTCAGGCACGTGGCAAATTCGTGTGCTGTGTACATACTCGTACACACAACAATCTTTGGCAATGAAATGAGTATAAAGATGGAAGGAAGATGCGAGTACAGTAATAGGTTTTCTGCTCATTACATCACACTGTTGAGTGCTAGTAGGGAAAAGGTGAAATTTAGAGCAGGAAATGTGTGTGATTAAAAGAGAGGAGATTTGAGAAAATGCCGCAAATGTTACAGAAATTCATGAAAAAATGTCAGACAAAGGCCCAGAGCATCTCATTTGGTCGTTACTATAAGAGGGGCTGATGATGTGGGCATTTATGCTCCTTTCTTCATGGGTCTCTGAGGCTAGGTGTTTAGTAGCCTTTTTTTTTTCTTTCTCAAAAAAATCTGGAAAAGAAAAAGTGATGTGTAACATGCATACAGTTTACTGTGGACAGTTAGAGGTTAAAGTATATAAGAGTATGTTGAACTATTCTCCGTTTTACAACAATATTGAAAAAGATATGCAAAAGCACTACTCTGGCCTCTTCTACGTTTTACTGAAACGCTGAAAAAGATCAGTAAAGAGTGATGATCAGGAGCTAAGGCCTGAGGGTCAGTAAAACAGGAGTTTCAGCTCTTCTGGACACCAGCAATCCATCCACCACATGATGTTGCCAGATGTATCACATATCAGTACATGGGGCAAATGTGGTGCACGTTCTATTTCCATACCATAATCCCATCCACATCCCCAAACGACAACATGGTGTTCCTTGCGACTTAGCCACTTTACTACGATGTCATTTTTATTTCATAGTAATCAGACAAAAAGCAAAGGATTTCCTGCAATTGTGGAGAACAAGCTCTGTTCGTGAAGGTCTAATGAAACTTTCCAGTTCACTAGGTCCTACGTAAGAGTACCCGGTTGTCCTTTGGTACTGAATGGGTAAACCATATTATTATTATGATGTTTCATTATATCTGCCTACAAATAATTTTATTCAGCTTAGGGAAGAGTTTTTTAATAATAGGAGTTAAATATGGCCTTCATTGTCTTCTTCACCAAAAAAATAAATAAAAAATGCTCTTCTGAGCAAAATATAAATGACGTCCTTCATGGTCGTGAGAACTCTAGTCAGCTGATAGTGAATCACAGGAGTCCGAGCCTGTTAATGACCGTAATCCTCAGAGAGACTTGAGGACCCGATTCCCTGCCATCCCACTCCCCGATGCGCCACCACCCGACCGTAAACAAACCACCCTCCCTGAATCCCGGGTGGGATGCACGAACATATTTACAATCGATTCCGTACCGTAAGTTACACTGCTATTGCAGGAAGAACAAGAGACGGGAAATTTCTTCACTCTTCTCTCCTCGTCCTTCCTGCACATACAAATCATGGTCACGACACACAGTTGACCGTAAATTTGTTTGTGAATGCGGACCCGGACCACCGCCTCCCATCCTGCCTGCAAATTCACCATGGCTACCACAACCAAAGGAGTGGATGTAATTGGCCCTTTGCGCCCCCCCCCCCCGCCGACGCGTGTAGCAGAGAGAGGGGGGGGGGATTACGCTGCATGGGTTCTCTCTCTAAGTTCCCTTTTTGGTCGCTCCCTCGTTAATCTCTTTTAAGAAGGAATTAATGGGGAGTGGAAATGAGTATGTACGAGCAGATACACTAAACGAGTACGTATGTCAGAGGTACGGTACGTTTATGTGTGTTTGTGTGTACGTACGTGGGTGTGCGTATGTGCGTGCTTGTGAAAGAGTGTGTGTGTGTGTGTGTGTGTGTGTGTGTGTGTGTGTGTGTGTGTGTGTGTGTGTGTGTGTGTGTGTGTGTGTCGTATGGAGGTGCCACTGCCCGTATCTGTGGGCGTATGTGTGTATAGTAACTATGTGTGGAAATGCTTAGCTAGGGATTGAACTTTAGGGGGTGCGTAGGCTATGAATGAAGATCAGTGACGTGGGTGTTGGTTTTACGGGCTGATCCTCATCTGGCACTCACTCTTTCAGTCACCACTTATTCATTCATGACGTACTAAAGCATTTACCAACTATTCACCTCTTGAACTGATGTGTTGTTCTACCAGCTGATCTTTGACTCATTTGATCTCACTCATTCATACATGACTTGCTTATTCATTCACCTTTACTCACCTCTTGAATTATTTTTCATCTTTAAATCTGACCCCTGACCTCTCGCTCAATTTTTCCTTCACGCCTTTCGTATTTATTCACTGCATATGCGCTTCTAATTGTGTTATTTCTGATCCATGCACTTAACCACAGCTTACTTATTTATTCATGCATGACTTAGTTATAAGTTCACCACTTAGGCTACCCTTAATGTCATCCTAATTTTTTCACTATGCTGACGCATTTTTGTTCAGCTTTTGCTACCTCCAGTCGATTTATTAAACCTATAAATCAATAAATAAAATTTAAGGTCATAGTGAGGGATATACTGCAGCTTCTGCCTTTAGTAATAAAGTGCTTCCGAAAGTAAATCCCCAACATAGTTACTAGACAGATGCGGAACCATTAAAGACTTCGCTAAAGCGAAGCATCATGTGGAACTTTGCTAGAATGACGCGGCTTGCACTGGAAAATCCTTTGAAAGCTACAATGAAGCACCATTTGGGATTTTGTTTGTAAAGCATTTTGCTTTCGAAAATGCTTAGGGAGATGATGTGAAGCACCAAAAGAAGCTTCGCTAAAGTGAAGCATCTTGCACGTGAAAATCCTTAGCATGTGACTGACTGGTAGGACCACTTCAACAGATGTTCCTGCAACTACAAAATATGTGTCTGAGAGACTAGAAAAGGGTGACGTGGAGTGGTTTTGGTGAAGGGTAGCGTGGCGTGGTTTTGGTGAAGGGTAGCTTGGCGTGGCGTGGCGCGACGTGGAGTGGCATTGCATGGTTTTGGTGAAGAGTAGCGTGGCGTGGCGTGGGGCGGCATAATTTCGGTGAAGGATGCCGTGGCGTTGAGTGGAGTGGTTTTGGTGAAGGATGGCCTGGCGTGGTTTTGGTGAAGGGTGGCCTGGCGTGGTTTTGGTGAAGGGTGGCCTGGCGTGGTTTTGGTGAAGGGTGGCCTGGCGTGGTTTTGGTGAAGGGTGGCATGGCATGGTTTTGGTGAAGGGTGGCATGGCATGGTTTTGGTGAAGGGTGGCCTGGCGTGGTTTTGGTGAAGGGTGGCCTGGCGTGTTTTTGGTGAAGGGTGGACTGGAGTGGCATGGCGTGGCGTGTTGCGGTGCTGGTGAAGATTGGTGTTAGAAAGTGTGGTGTGTGAGGAAGGGTGGTGTGATTTTGTAGTGTAGGGTTAATGTGGTATGGTGTTAGTAAAAAATGGTGTGCGAGAGGGTGGAGGTGGCGTGGTGTGGTGTGACGATGTGATGTGGTGTGGTGTGGTGTGACGTGATGTGACACGGTATGATGTGGGACACTGTGTGGTGCTGTGTGGTGTGATGTGGTGTTGCGTGGTGTGATGTGGTGTTGTGTGGTGTGATGTGGTGTTGTGTGGTGTGATGTGGTGTTGTGTGGTGTGATGTGGTGTTGTGTAGTGTGGTATTGTGTGGTGTGGTGTGGTGTTGTGTGGTGTGTTGTGCAGTGTTGTGTGGTGTGATGCTGTGTTACGTGGTGTGATATGGTGTGATGTGGTGTAGTGTGGTGTGGTGTTAGTGTGGTGTGATGTTAGTGCAATGTGGTGTGAAAGAAGGCGGAGTGGTGTGATGTGGTGTGACCTAATATAATATGGTGTGGTGTAACGGTGTGGCGTAGGTGTAGTGTGGTGAATATGGTGCAGGTGTGTTGGCGTGATTTGGTGTGATATGGTGTGCTGTGGTTCTGGCGAAGGATGGTGTGAGAAAGTGTGATGCGGTTTTGTGCGGTGGGGTATTGCGTGATGTGGTGTGAGGAAGGAAGGTATGATGGTGCGTGGTGAGGTATTAGTGAAGGATAGTGTGAGGGAAGGTGGTGTTGTGCAGTTAGAAGCAATGTGGTTCAATCTTAAGTGATGTGGTATGGTGTTGTGTGGTGTGCTGTTCTTTGGTGTGGGGTGAGAAAGGAGAATGTGGTGTGGTGCTGAGTTAGCGAAGGTTAGGGTGGTGTGGTATGGTGTGGTGTGGTATGAGGGAGGGTGTTGTGATGTGGTGTAGTGTTGGCGGAGGGTGGTGTGAGGGAGTTAAGTGTTGTGTGATGTAGTGTAGTGTAGTGTAGTGTAGTGTAGTGTTGTGCAATATAGTGTAGTGTAGTGTGTAGTGTGTAGTGTAGTGTAGGGTGTAGCGTAGTGTGTAGTGTAATGCAGTGTAGTGTAGTGTAGTGTAGTGTAGTATAATGGTGTGCAGTGTAGTGTAGTGTAGTGTAGTGCAGTGTAGTGTAGTGTCGTGAAACGTATTGTAGTGTAGTGTGGTGTAGTGTAGTGTAGTGTAGTGTAGTGTAGTGTAGTGTAGTGTAGTGTAGTGTAGTGTAGTGTAGTGTAGTGTAGTGTAGTGTAGTGTGGTGTGGTGTGGTGTGGTGTGGTGTGGTGTGGTGTGGTGTGGTGTGGTGTGGTGTGATCTTGAGTGGTCTGGTGTGGTGTGACTGGGTGTGGTGCGGTGTAGCGTGATGTGATGCGATGTGATGTGGTGTTGGTGGAGGGTGGTATGAGAGACAGAGGTAGTAGATGTGGTGTGGTGTTGCAGAGGGTGGTGTGAGGAAGTGTGGTGTGGTTATGTGCCGTGTGTTGTGGTTTGGTGTGAAGGGTAGTGTGAAATATTAATGTAGTGTAGTGTGATGTTGTGTGGGCTGGGGTGATGTAGTGTGATGTGTAGTGCAATTGTTGTGGTGTGGTGTGACATGTAGTGGTGTTGGTATGGAGTGGATGGTATGGTGCTGTGTGGTGTTGGTGTGGTATGGTATGATGTGGTGTTGATAAAAGTTGGTGTGAGAGACTTCATTATATTAAGATGTGAAGTCAGAGAAAGGGAATGGTATGGTGTGGAGTGACGTGGTGTTGATGTAGAGTGGTGTCAGGGATAGGGGTGATGAGGTATGGTGTGGTGTAGAATGGTGTTGGCAGGGAACATAAGGGGTAGTGTGGTTGCATGTCCCTGGAGTAGGGTAACGGTGCTAAATTTACAGGGTGTCTTCTTCATACAGCCTTGAAAGTGAGGGAAGGGGGGAGGAATGAGAAGAGGGAAGAAGGAATGAGGAAAAGGGGCGACAAGGGGTTAGGGATAGGAGTAAGCAGGGGTTAGAAGGAGGAGGAATGAAAGGAGGCTTGGAGTAAGGGTTAAAGTGAAGGACTGAGAGAAAAGGAATGAAGGATTGAGAAAGGAGAGGGAATGAGGGGAGAGCATGAGGGGGAATTAAGTAAAGGAAAAATGAGAGTCGAGGAAGAGGAGGAATGAAGGTGAGAGTGAGGATGGAGGGATGTTAAAGAACGACGAGGGAAGGAATGATGAAGAACCAAGAGCTTGTGAAAAGGAGGAAGACTCTGAATAGCTGCTTAAATACACATCTCATTTGTCGTTAGAGCTAATTCAGTATAAATGATACTTTTCTATGACCTGGGTGTTACAGAAATTCGAAGGATGTGGGGAAAGACACTAGGGTGTTACAACAGATGGGGAGGAAAGAGGAATATGGCTCTGAATATGATTTTTTTTTTCTTTTACAGATGAACAGAGGAAGGAAAAACAAAAAACAAAAAAATATTTCATTCACCAGACTACAGGTGTCCTCCGGTCATAAAAATAAGGGGGGATGGATATAGAAGGACTGATGTCTAATGTGCAAGTAGTGTGGTGACACGTGGAGGTGTATGGATGTGGGAAGACCACTGGGCCTTGATAACGGGCTGTGAAGCCTATGGCCAGAGCTGGACAAAAAAAAAAAAAAAGTTGGAGGTAGAGGTTTATGAGAGTATGCTGGCCTACGCTCGGTGTCAGTGAAAACACTGAAAAGGTTCAGCAAAGGGAGATGGTCAGAAACGGGTCCCGAGGGCTGGTGAAACAGGAGCTCGAGCTCTCCCTGACACCAGCTGATCATCCACCTCAGGAGTACCGACCTGTTCGACTGGTGCTACAGTCTATTCTCTGTATAATAACCTGCTCTTATTTCTAGTCATGGCTTATTCAGTATAGACAGCACTTATCTCTATGGTTTGATTAAACAGAACAGATGGGAGGCCGAGAATATCAGGGACAAAGAAGGAGTAATATGAAGGGTTCTGGTAGATGTGAAGTATTATCAATGCTCTGAAAATCTGATCAACAGTTTTTGACAGGATTTCTCAAAAAGGCTGATTCGATATACATATTTCTACGACTTGAGTGTCAGAAAAACTCGGGAGGTGGGGGGGACTTCAGAGGTGTAGGGAGGCAGTGAGGATGAAGATATAAAGAAGCTTAAGCAGGGACTGAGGGAAATGAAGGAGGCTTGGGAGGGCAAAAAATAGCTGGAGTACCTACCTAGCTACTGCCAGACGCCATGATCCCGTAAGGGGTGGCCATTTGACTTTGAGTTATTTCTTTTACGGGGAGGGGCACTAACCCTCCACCAACCCACTTGTTGACACGTAGGGAGCACGTATGGTTTGGTTATATGGTTACCACCCAGCGTTGTAAATGGTTTCTTGGCTTACAGGAAACCATTTGGCTTATCACTCAATGTAAAGCCACCTGTAAAGTAAAGAAAATAAGAAGTGACAGGAAAGATGGAAGAAATAGAAAGAGAGTAGGGCAGGCATGGAAAAAGAATGATAAAGGCTAAGGAAGAAGTAGGCAGCACTACATCAAGTGAGTGGATGATGGTCGCCACCACCTACCACTAGCTGGAGTAGCTGCTCATATTATCATTATTTTGTTCCCACCTAAGACTGGTGTGAGACGGGATCCAATCACAAGGAAAAATAAAATAAGAAGGTGGGAGAACTATCAACAGCATGGTCAACGGGCCAAGCAATCATTCCATCACTCTATTCCTCTCATTCCTGGCTCCACCTTACACGTCTATTTGTATGCTCTTCTCATAATACCTGACCTTCACCGTAAACATATGCTTAAGATCTGAGTGTTACGAAACTGGGGGACGGGATATGGGAAAGACTGGGAAGCAAGAAACTGAGGAGCTTGGAAAGGGAAGATAAAAGAGGCTTGGGCTAGGACGAGAGACAGAGGGGAGACTAGGTTCGGAATGTTTCATCACTGCGTACCTGCTCGCGTTTCGTGTACCGTATGAGTTTATTATTTTAGTGTACATATCTTTACGATTTCAGTGTCGAAGAATATAGAGGTCGGGGCTTCTGAATGAGAGAAAGGGGAACTGGGGGAAGGAAAGTCTGAGGTGGTGGGTGAAAGAAGAAATAGGAGAATGAAAGATGGGAGTTGGAAGGTGGGGAAGATGAGGGATGGGGGAGATGAGAATGAGTGGAGACGGCGGAAAGAAAAGTGATGGGTTGGGAGAAAAAGGGATGCGTGAAGACAGCAGATGGATGAGGACGGTAATGAGGGAAATTGGGGTTAAAGGATATGGGGGAGGGAAAAGAAGGATGGTGGTGAGAGAGATAGGGAATGAGGTAAATAGCCCAGGGGGATGATGGAGATGGCAGATGAAAAAGATGGGAACGAAGGAGTCGAGGAATGAGGAAGACGAAGGATAAGTAAGATGGGGGATAAGCAAGATGGGGAATGGAAAAGCCGGGGAGGAATATGGGAAAGATAAGGTATCGGAGAAAGTAAGGGAGCTTGGGAGAAGGATGTGGAAAACGGGAATGGAAGATGGGAAATAGAGTGGGGGAAAATATGTGGAAGGGGAGATGTGAACGGAGGAGATGGGGAATGGGGAGAGACAAGTGGATGGGAGAGAAATGTGAAATGGAGGTGGATTAGGGAGTGTGGAAAAGCCAGGTCCCAGCTGGGGCAAGGGGTCAGGGGAATGGAAATGACGAGAAAATGGGATTGAGATGGGAGAGGGTCTTAATATTTAACAAAGAACATGTAACAAAACTTTCCTGCTATCTTAGTAGGCCTGCATTCTCTCTCTCTCTCTCTCTCTCTCTCTCTCTCTACACACACACAAACACACACACACACACATACACACACACATCATATATATATATATATATATATATATATATATATATATATATATATATATATATATATATATATATATGTAAAGTTTTTCACGTTCCTGACTGGGAATCGAACCCAAGACTTCTAGATAAAAGTCAGGAACTGTTCGATTCGCGGTCAGGAGCGTAAAAAAAACATTTGTACACATGCGTGTAATGTGTCTCTCCAATATATATATATGTATATATATATATACTGTATATATATATATATATATATATATATATATATATATATATATATATATATATATATTTTTTGGGGGGGGGGAGAATTGAGAGAAATGGAGGGGCTTAGATGGGAGAATGAACTTGACAACATGTCACTCGGGGAAGAGCAGAGAGAGGCTATACAGGAAGATTGACAATGATCTTATTTCATGCTCCTTTAACGAAAAACTGAATAAACTTTTTAAAGAAAAAGTAAGAAAGATCATGCAGAGGAATTCTTTAGGTTTATACTCTTATTAGTACTATTCATGTTTTTCTGTAAAATTATGTGATCCTGGAAGGATGTTACTCAGTGAATCAACAATTCATGAGGGAATCTTACAATACCCATTAATTTTGCCGGTGTTCAGTTTGCCGGTACTAGAATAAATCCAGTTGGAAGCGAAAGATTACTTTTGCTGTAATTTTTGCATAAAATAACAACAGAGCTCCACGTGAGGCTCGGTAAACATCCAGACAGTATGCAATATAAATACAGACACGCTTGTGTTGTGGTTTCATGGGTGTCAGTAATTAGTTGTTTTAAGTGAGTCACACTACTTACCGTTTTGTGCAACCCTATATGTTTTCTAAGGTAAGTAATCTTTAATTCATATGTTCATTCACTCCGGCTGAGATATAATGTGTGGTTGTAACCAAGTACCACCATGAAATGGCGATCCCACACTGACTCTGAGCACGCCAGCCTTGAGGAAGCAACCATTGATCAATTAAATTTTCCACTCAAACGAGTTCACACAAACACAGCCTTGTAAAAAAAAAAAAAAAAAAAAGAGGGAACTGTCTTGAATGTTGCAACATTATTTTTCCAAAATCTCAACTCGGTTTTTTTCTTATAATACTATTAAATATTGTCAGCTATATTTGGACACTCTGTATATTGGCAATATATGCTAATAGTTTTCCCTGAGAGGTGATGCCGAAATTTCGAAGTCTTTTGCAGCATGAGAGAAAGATTGTTAAGAATCTCCCTACACACGCTGTATCAAAGATCTCCCAATCCTATTATTTATTTTTTTATTTTTTAAGTCTACCTTACTGCATGTTTTAGCCGGGAATAAGATTTGGACTGGGATGATAATAATGATGGTGATGATGCTGATGATGATGACGATTATGCTTCGAGAATACGAGGAAATGATGAATAACCGAGTCAGAGGTATGATGTATATATATGCGTCGTGTGAGGGAACAGAGCAAGGCATTGTGATGATAATAAGATGGATGGGGGCGTGGGTGTTTGGTGGGGAGGGAAGGGTGGACAATAATTTGAGAGAGAGAGAGAGAGAGAGAGAGAGAGAGAGAGAGAATATACAAGAAGGAGCACTCAGAGAGTGCTACACCTGCGTCCACCAAGTCGTCAAACAGCCAAACACACTGCTGTGCCTTGTGTCTTTGATTTTTGATATTTCTCTCAAAATTGATTTACCTCATTGTCGCCTAACCCTCCACCGTTCCACCAAGTTGGTAGAAATCAAATTAAGACTGTTTGAATTAATTTTGACAAGTGATCTTGACTCTAACACTTCCTTTT
>NC_136976.1:58704785-58758758 GCF_032717465.1 Coenobita brevimanus
AGGAGCCAGGGATGAGGCTGAAAGAAAATACAGAGGTTGGGGAGGGGTTTAGGTGGGGATGGTGTTAGAGGGAGACAGGGACTTGGGAGAGAGTTAGAGGGAGAAGCAGGGATGGGGGAAGGGATTAGACAGATATCGGTCGGGAGGGGGTTAGAGGGAAAGACAGGGGTCGGGGAAGGGGCTGAAGGGAGAGACAGGCTTTAGTGGCGGGGTTAGAGGAAGAAACAGAGATGGGGGAGGGAGTTTAAGGACTGAGGGAAGAAGGGATTGAAAGGAAATGGATGGGGATGGGGAAGAGTTAGGCTAGGGAGTGGGTATGGGGCTGAAGAAATAGACGTAGTGCTGGGGAGGGAAGGAATGGAGGGTAGGGGAGGGAAGGACATGGAGCAGGAAATGGGTAGTGGAAGGGAAGCGAAGCAGGAGGGTGGAGTGAGAGGTAGGCGGTTTAAGATACAGGGTGTTTATGGGGCAGGGTATTTAAGGGACAGGGAATTTAAGGCACAGAGTATTTAAAGGACAAGGTATTTAGGGGATAAGGTATTTAAAGGACGGGGTATTTAAAGGACAGGTTATTTAAGGGACTAACTATTTAAAGGACACGTTATTTAAGGAACAGGATATTTAAGGGACAGGGTATTTAAGAGACATGGCATTTAGACAAGGTATTAAATGGTCAGAGGCTTGAGGGAAAAGGCATTTGAGGGATAAGGTGTTTAAGGGACTGGGGGTTGAGGGACAGGGCTTTAAGGGACAAGTTTCTTAAGGGACAGGATATTTCAGGATCAGGTTGTTTACGGGACCGGTTGTTTAAAGGACGGGCTGTTTGACGGACAGGGGTTTAAGAGACAAGGTGCTTAAGGGAGAGATTGTATACGGGACAGGATGTTTGAGGAACATAGGATTGAGGGACGGTACTTAGAGACATGTGGATGAGGGTTAGGATGTTTAAGGGACATGGGGTTGAGGGACAGGGTGTTCAAGGGACATAGGGTTGAGGGACAGGGTGGTTGAGGGACATGGGGTTGAGGGACAGGGTGTTTAAGGTACTTGGGGTTGAGGGACAGGGTGTTTAAGGGATGTGGGATTGAGGGACAGGGTGGTTAAGGGACATGGGGTTGAGGGACAGGGTGTTTAAGGGACATGGGATTGAGGGACAGGGTGGTTAAGGGACATGGGGTTGAGGGACAGGGTGTTTAAGGGACATGGGGTTGAGGGACAGGGTGGTTAAGAGACATGGGGTTGAGGGACATGGGGTTGAGGGACAGGGTGTTTAAGGGACATGGGGTTGAGGGACAGGGTGGTTAAGGGACATGGGCTTGAGGGACAGGGTGGTTAAGGGACATGGGCTTGAGGGACAGGGTGGTTAAGGGACATGGGGTTGAGGGACAGGGTGGTTAAGGGACATGGGGTTGAGGGACAGGGTGGTTAAGGGACATGGGGCTGAGAAACAGAGGTAGCATGCAGGGTAAGACAGGGGTTGGGAAGGAATAGTGATGAAAAATGGTGGGGGGAGGGAGATTAATGGAACAAATTGCTGTGAAAGAGGGGCAGGAGACCTGGGGAGGGAGCGAGGGTTGGGAAAGGTATGGGATGGTGGGAGAGGAGGAAATGGGGGAGATGGGTAGATAGTAGTGGAACGAGGAGGCGGATGGAGACACGGATTGGTGAGTGAAAGACTAAGGGTAGGGGAAGGAAGGGAGGTCTATGGAAGAAGTGGGAAATGGAACAGGGAGTGGGTAATGCGACAGAATGGGTGGAAATTAGGTAATTTACAGGTCATGGGGGTACCATGTGGTGAGTGTGTGGAGACGTTATGTGGAAAGGTTAGGGACGAAGAAAGGTGGAATGGAGAGAATGGATGTAGAGGATGTGTGGATTAGTTGGTTCGGGGTAGCTTTGAGGGTGGAGAGGGAGGGGTGATGACAAGGGTAGGAAGATGTGGGTAGGTATAGAGATTATAAGGGACTGTGAGTCTGGAAGTTTGAAGTTAATTGCAGGGATGGGTAGAAAGCAGGCTGAACACAAGTGTGGTAGGGACGAGGAGATAAAAGAGTGATGATGATGGTGATGATGATGATGGTATTTCTGGAGGGGAAACGTTAGGAGACTGAGGTTTAGAGAGAGGGCTGGGGGAAAGGACAAGTCGGAAGGGAGTGGGGGGTATGGGGGTTCTGAGGGTGAAGTTGTATGCCGGTGTGATTTACAAGGCGTATCGTGCCAAGTCATAAATATGCCGGGCCGCTCCAAGGAGATAAACCCAGAGTGAAATGTAGGAGCCCAATTCCAAAACCTGGGTGTGTTCCTCATTCAAAATCAGAATTCCTTGGCACTTTTCACGTATTTTAAAGACAAATTCAGGTTATTGGCATCAGATCCTCATTCTACCCTCTTTACTGTGAAATGATGTAGTTTCATTTTATTCTTGTCATCTACAGTTGGTTATATTCAGTTCACGAGAGATAATGAGCCTGAAGGGTTGAATATAGTATCTGTCCACCCTATCATTCTGAAAGGCTTAAACTGAGCTAAATCGTCTGATGGTGGCAATAACCTAATGTAGAAATTTGTCATCGTGTTTTTGCGAAGGCCATATCGAATTATCTTGTATGATTAGGGCTGATTAGTACTTTTTTTTTTATTAATGTCCCTCAAAGTTTGGATTTTTTTGAACTTTAATTTATTTAAAGGAAACTTTTTTTTTTTTTTTTTAACTCTGACATATTTCAAAAGGCAAGCTGAATCTCTCCTATGAATAAGGGGAAAATTTTGACATGTGCTTCTCGAAGTTCGATTTGTCTTGGTCTTTTTCAAGTATTTAACCCGTTCAGTCTTAAGAGGCCAATAATATTTTACCTATAATGCTGTTAAGTGATTGTATTCAGCTAACATGCGCCACCGTGGTTGTGAAGGGTTTAATGAAGGCTAAATCAAACCTCTCTAATTCGAAAAGTCGCCCTTAAACCCAAGAAAAAGAAAAGTCTGGCAGTTGCATAAATGCATCAAAATTGGCAGCAAAGAACTCTCAGAAAAAACAATAATGGCACCCACTACCTGGTCAAAGGACCAAATATTTGACTATGCTTTGACTTTGAGCTTCAAGTGATTGTTCGAAAAATCGAATTATTTCTTTCTTATCTGACCTTTAACACTTCCATCGAATTTGCTATTAATCAGACCAACGATGTTTGAGTTGATTTTCTCCTTCGACCTCGACTTTGCTTTTCCCTGTCACCTTGACCCTTGATTGATTGTTCTTAAAATCGGATTCCATTATCGTTACCTTGCTCTAAACCCTACAAAAAAAAGTGTAAATCGGATAAAAACTTAGGATGACCTTGTCATGTGACCTCATCTCTGAACTTTGTTCACTAAAACAGTAGGTCAACACGTTGGCCAGTCCTTAACCCTTCCACCAGGCTGATCCAAATAAGGTAAAAACCGTTATTATTATTTTCTTCACACACAGGTTCAAAGGTCGAAAATTGACCACGACCTGTAACCTTGACTTTTGACCAATTGTTTTAAAAATCGAAAACTTTCTTCGTTGCCCTTTACCTTTATTCCAAGTTTCGTCCAAGCCGGATAAAAGCTGATTAAACTGACCTTGCAAAGTAAAACTTTGTCAGAGCCCTGTGACCCTTACCACTGACCTTTTGTTCTGAAAAACATTAGTTCACTCCCTAGAATGTCCCATTACTCCAACAAATTTGTTTAAAGAAAGATACAAACTTAGAGTTATCTCTCTCTCTCTCTCTCTCTCTCTCTCTCTCTCTCTCTCTCTCTCTCTCTCTCTCTCTCTCTCCAATAAAGCAATACCTTCTCTCGCCTCGCGAGTACGGGTGAAATATTCTATGTTGTATAAAAGAGGATGCGGGAAGTTGGCCTTTTATCATATTTGCAGACAGTATCGGAGTCTCTTGCCAATCATGCTTTAATTTCAAGTGTGTGTCGTTTTCTAACTCCAACTCCTCCTGGCATTTTCTGCGAGCTTAAAAGTCAAAGTTCATTGCGTGTGTGTGTGTGTGTGTGTGTGTGTGTGTGTGTGTGTGTGTGTGTGTGTGTGTGTGTGTGTGTGTGTGTGTGTGTGTGTGTGTGTGTGTGTGTGTGTGTGTGTGTTCCTTATAGTAAAAGACTAGCAGAAACTGGTAAGATCGAGGCATCAAACTACAAACGCGCCACTTTTTCTCAAAATTAAAAAGAAATGACTCAGTTCCGGTTAAAATTTAAAGCGCGTGTTGATTAATGTTCAATTCTTCTTGACTTGTATTTGTAAAAAGCAAACTTGTCAGAATCCCACGGACATTATAAAGCACCCTTTCTTGGCTCGTGAGTTCTTTCTGGCAAAGAGGAAAAAAACAAATGTTAAAAACCCACAAATTTATTTTTGCCAAGAAAAATAGAGTAACAGCAAGCCAACTTCAATATCCATACTTTTCAGATGTGTAGACAAATTGTGAGATGGAGTCGAGAATTTCACTGGAATGACTTCAGTGCATTTCAATCAATGTATAATCCATTTCACCAGGAATTCGGATGCAAATTTTTTCGATTTTATTCTTTTTTTTTTTTTTTCTGGATCTGTCCCACCTCTTACGATCAGTTGGAAATTGGGTGATGCTGCTGTTGCTGCTGCTGCTGCTGCTGATGATGATGATGATGAACAATATTGCAGTTAATGATGATGATGAACAATATTGCAGACTTTGATGAAATTCGAGTCAGTCATCAAGCCTGTATTACTTAGGTTATGATCATTCTTTGCCCTTTATCAGAGCGGAAAGAAAACACCTCATCTTCAACTGAATTTCCGTGCTAACCCTTTGAATCCAGTATTTTTTTTTTTTTTTTTTAGTTTGATGTTTCTGTGTCCAGACAAATTTATTCAACTTTGAAAAGAGAATTTTTAAAGTGATGGTTAAGATATATACTCAATTAACCTTTTTATTACTTAACTTGAATAATATCTATCTCTGTCTATACACCTAGGCTGCTTCCCCCAAAGAAAGGGAGATAGCCGAGACAGGACGACACACTCCCAATTTACTCATCCAAACACACACACACACACACACACACACACACACACACACACACACACACACACACACACACACACACACACACACACACACATTTATTAGTATCTTAACCCCAAGGGGAGAAGGGACAGATCCTCACTGCACAAAAACCGCACAAGGACCAACTGCGCGGTGCAATCAGCGACATCCGTAGCAGGGCCTGACAGCACAGCTGGTTTACCCCTACCACATCATAATGGACCCATCTCCTTACCTGCACCTGACCTGACCAGCTGATCAGACCAAATGCGGGAGAATAGCCCCTCACGGCTGGGTCACCATTTATTCATTCACAGTTTCTCTCCAATCATTCCTATCACGCTCAGCCACTCTTCCTTGTTGTTGAACAATACAGTCTGTCGAATAATATAGTCTGTCGCTGTTGATTAATATAGTCTGTGGAATAATATAGTCTGTTGCTGTTGACTAATGTAGTCTGTTAAATAATACAGTTAAGTTAAATCTTCAGGTGTTAGGCTAGTCTGCTTGACTCCTTGAATCCGGGTTATGTCATTTTAGCTTCTTCTTGATGCCTACAAACATTTTTTTTGTTTTGTTTTCAGCTTAAGAAAAGCTGCCTTTGATGAAGAAGTTAATAAACACTACATCGTTGAAAGAGTCTATCCCCGTCCTAAGCAAATCGTAAGTAGGCTACATGGCAAGAAGACGGGAAAATATATTGGTTCGATGGGGTAAAATCAACCAGACGCCATCGCGGTGAAAGGTTTAAAAGGTCGCACACACACACTGGCATGGGAAAAAACATTGGTCCTCATACCTAGCGATTTAGTATGGATAATGTACTTTACCTTAACATTCACTTCTACGCAATTCCCACCGCTTTAATATCGACATGGTTTGTATTTACGTCGTACAGAAGTATTCTGATATGTCATGTGCTGAATACATTGTTTAGAAAAAGGCAATATGAAAGCTCCAAGGCCAGTTAAAAATACAGTCCTTAGACTTATCGGATTTGGTGCACCAAAATTTCTGCTCATCTTCCTTAGTGTCCAGTTTTGTGGCCTCTCTTTACTTCAAAAGTAATCAAACAAATAAAACAAACACTCGAAATTTCTTTTACCTACAACTTCCATTCATTTTAAACAATGGCACCATAAACATCTTCATCATCGTCATCATCCTGTATCACAAGCATTCTCCTGTCAAAACCGTCTCCATTATCTTTGCAATATCGTAAAATGTTCCTGTCTTCATCGGCAGCATCCGACTTTTGTTACTTCTCCGCTCTGCACAGTAAAAGTATAATTTCTTAGGATGCATTCTTAGAGCAAAATTCTTCATGCTCTATTACGCTCATTTCAGAATCAAACAGGAATATTAAAGGTTCTCCCTGTCTTTTTCGCCAGCATCTGATTTTGGGGGCCTGTCATTACATAAAAAAAATGCCCATTGCGTTATTCAGAATCATAGCTATTTTCATTATGAGGTCTAATATTTACAATTCAAAGTTAAATCTGCTGCTCCTAGTTGCACATTGTTTCACTCATTTGCGTCCATTTTTTGAATATATTTACACGTTTATGCAAAAACTTAGTCTCATGCAAAAACTTAGTCTCATATCCCATATGGTTCTTCATTCAAATTTTGTTTCAATTAACTGTTCTTATATTTACTTTATATTTTAGAAGTCAAATGTGCAGCTCCAAATTTTCTGTCTGTCTTCTTCGATGTTCGATTACATGACCTGTGGTCACGTCTGCACAAGAACAAAATGTCTTTTTACCCTTGTGTTCATCATGCCAGAGTTACTTCTCTTGTCTCCCCACGTTACTCAGACTTCAGTAACATCTAAATATGTCGGTCTGCCTCGTTAGTATCAAATTTTGCTACGTATCTAGGCACCTATGTTAACTTTAGAAATTTTTTATGATCTGTTATTTATCATTCAGAATTAAACAGCACCATTGATATCTGCCTATCTTCTTTGTCAGCGTCCGAGTACTTTGCGTTTGGTAATATATATATATATATATATATATATATATATATATATATATATATATATATATATATATATATATATATATATATATATATATATATATAATATATATATATATATATATATATATATATATATATATTTATATATATATATATATATATATATATATATATATACCAAGGGTGCTTCCCCCAAGGAAAGGGAGGTAGCCGAGACAGGACGACACACTCCCCATTTACTCATCCATTCATACACATTCATTCGCATCTTAGCCCCAAAGGGGAGAACGGACAGATCCTCACCGCACCACACCGCACAAGGGTCAACTGCGCAATGCAATCAGTAACATCCGCAGCAGGGCCCGACAGCAGAACTGGTTTACCCCTGCCACATCATAACAGACCCATCCCCTTACCCGCACCTGACCTGACTAGCTGATCAGACCAAATGCGGGAGAATATCCCCTCAGGGCTGCGTCATCACTTATTCATTCACAATTTCTCTCCATTTATTTCTGTCACGCACAGAATATATATATATATATATATATATATATATATATATATATATATATATATATATATATATATATATATCCGGTTACTTAAAGGCATTGATAACTCTTTCACAAGATCTCTAAATCATATCGTATACTTGGTACCCAGAAGCAAATGGCGAACGGATTAATATTCATTCGCAAACAATTTACGATAGCTACGTTGATAAAAATAATGTATAAACAACATGCAAAAGACTACATGTAGGCAAGTATGCAAAATAGAATACTGAGCAAGAGGTGCCAGGGAGCCTTCTCAGCTAACGAGAGGACGGTACGGCCCAAGAATTCAAATCAGCCTTCTGAATATAGAGGATCGTGGCTTCTGAACTGCTCCCCTTCAGAATGATGATGGACTTTTCGATGTTACAAAAGCGATTGGGTTAGATACGGTCTATTAACTACTTCAAAATTACCGTATGTCTTCTTAGCGACCACGAAGTTGTAGCTATTGTAATCGAGTCTGTTTCTGTGTATGAACTTATATATAAGCGTGTATGTATGTATGTATGTATGAATGGCAGGCTAATATCTCATCAAAATTTAATCTGATATGAATAAAAATCGGCGCATACGCCTGTGTGTGTATCTGGAAAATAATTCGATTTTGTTGCAGATCGATCAATGGTCATGGGTCAAGGTCCAGGTTCTGACTGTGTCTTAAGCTTATAAGTACCTGATCCAGTTGATCAAAACTCGCACATGCATTGTGTGTAGGTCGGGGAAAAAGTGAATCTGTTTTGATGCAGAGCGATCAAACTTCGAAGTGAAAGACAGAGGATCAACGTCAAAATCAGGGTGCAGCGTTGTCTCACGGTTGTCTGATTCAACACGGATAAAAAATTAGCACCAACATTGTGTGTGCCGATGGTAAGAAGCTATTCGATTTTGGTGCTTATCGGTCAAAAAGCAAGGTCAAGGGTCTATGTCAAAGTCCAGAGGAGGTGTCCTTTTGCTATCTCTGGAGGTGTCCTTTTGCTATCTCTAATATACTGATTTTAGCGCTCTCGAAGCGACGGTGGGAACGATGTTCCCACTAAACAGTACTCCCATCACAAGCATCAACACCGCTGTGCACACTTTCAATACAATCATACAAAACGCAGACAAAAGACACATCCCTAGAGACAACAGAAAAAGACACAACCCCAACTTCACACCAGAAATTCAAGGCCTCATCAGACAACGGGACACACTGCGACACTCCCCAACACCCTATACACACCACACAACAAATACAAGAACTCAACACTCAGATAAACAATAACATATCAGAACAGCAAGCACTAAACTGGAAAAATTACCTCCAAACACTTGACCACAAAACAAACATCAGCAGACTCTACAAAACACTAAACAGCATCACACTTTCCAACAGCAACAGCACACAATCACACGCTGCCATCACAACAACAGACACCATACCCTCAAACAAACAACAAGCAAACACTCTCATCAATCACTTTTCACAAGTCAGCCATCTAACCCCCCATCCCGAAGACCGACGTATCATCAGAAGTAAGAGACAGTTCCCCACAGACCCAGACTACGCACCTTTCACTTACAACCAGACGAAGCACATCATTAACAGCCTCAAGCACTCATCTGCCTGTGGACCAGACAACATAAGCAACATTCACCTTAAACACCTAGGACCACAAGGCATACAAACACTCACCAACATATCAAACTACAGCTACTCAAACAACATAATACCCAACATCTGGAAGCATGGCAATATCATCACTATCCCTAAACCCAACAAAGACCCAACGTTACCCTCCTCACATCGCCCCATCACACTCCTCTGCACCCTCTCTAAAGTCACTGAACGACTGATACTACAACTAGTCACGCCTCACATTCCCCTAGCCCAGTCACAACATGGCTTTAGGCCACTACACTCCACAAACACCCTTCTTACAGACCTTACACAGAGAGTTTTCTATGGCATGAATTCAGCTAGGCCACCACACAGAACACTACTAGTCACACTAGACATTAACAAAGCTTTTGATGCCATCCTCCGCCACAACCTCACAAACAAAACACTCAACACAAACATGCACAATAACACAAAAAGATGGCTGACAAACTACTTAGCAGGCAGATGTGCACACATAACATTTGCCGGTCAGTCTTCTAACATCAGAAACTTCACAAACGGCGTCCCCCAAGGATTTGTTTTGTCCCCTACACTCTTTAATCTATACATGCACGACGTACCCACACCCCACACACCACAGATACACATAGCTTCCTGTGCAGATGATATAACACTTACATGTACGCACCAAAACGCAAACATAGCTGCACACATCATTCAACCTTACCTCAACACACTACAGGAATTGTTCACAACAAACAGGCTCAAAATAGCCCCAGCCAAATCTACAGTGACTCTTCTCACAAACTGGACAGCAGAACACAGTCACATCCCACACCTCACCATAAACAAAACTCCCCTACCACACACACACACACACACACACACACACACACACACACACACACACACACACACACACACACACACAAAATCCTTGGTGTAACATACAATGCATCATTGTCATTTAAACAACACATCACAAACATTAAAAATAAAATAACACCAAGACTCAATACTTTGAGATCACTTGCCCATACAACATTCGGACACAACAGAGAAACCACCACCACAGTATACAAACAATACATACGTTCAGTGATGAATTATGCAAGCCCTGCCTGGGCCTCTAACCTGACTAAAACACACCACAACACTCTACAGACCATACAGAACAAGGCCCTAAAAATAATCACAGGCTGCACAGCTACTACACCCACAGACCACCTACATCAAGAAACCAAAGTCCTCAAAGTCAAGGATCACCTAGACATGAGAGGCACCCAGTTTCTTGCTGCAGCCTCCACAAACCCACAACATCCACTACAGTACATGGCAGCACATCCACCCACACCAAGGAACATCAAAACAACACCCAGCACACGATACCATACACAAATACTGTCATCTCTTCCCCCTCAGACCAGCTTCCAGAAGCAAATCCACACTCAGATCACTCGCTGCTTCATTCAGTCACTTAAAGACAACACACAGCTGCATGCACACCCTCCAGACATCCACCCTTCTGAATCCTATCTTCCTCGTGAGGACAGGGTCCACCTGGCCAGGCTGAGATGTGGGCACCATCCAGCCCTCTTAAGCTACCAGAAGAGGCTGGATGACTCCGTCGCTATGCCTGTCCAGGATACAATTCAGCACCCCATAGGAAGACTGAATTGCTCACAATCACCTACGCCAACAACACAACATACACTCTTTGAGAGCTCTGTGGGAAAGCCCGGTCTCGGCCATGGCCTTCCTAAGGGACTCGGGGCTGTTCGGCCAGACTGCCTAGGGAACAACTACTACTACTACGATGTTTAGCTCAACGTGTGTGTGTGTGTGTGTGTGTGTGTGTGTGTGTGTGTGTGTGTGTGTGTGTGTGTGTGTGTGTGTGTGTTAATGAAATACTCAAACGCTCTTAAAATCCAATCTAGACTAAACTGGACGGTTGAAAATAAGGCAAGAACGAAGGAAGTAAATTTCGAGAATAATCAATAAATTTAACTGATCAAGCTCAAAGGGCAAAGTCTGACTTCGATTCTTAAGTTTGTATATGTATAAAATAATTTCTATCTGATCTGATTGTTGGAAGATTGGAGGATCTTCCAATGCTCTGACCAGTTGTTTCAAGAACAGTAGGACAATGGTCAGGGTCACATGATTGGGTCAACTTTAATAATTATCGGGTATACAACAGTCTTTGTGGAATGGTTCAGGGTAAGACATGGATAAAGTTATTCGATTCTGAGAGCAATCACTTAAAGGTCCAGCTATAGGGAAAGGTCAAAGGTCAAGGTAACAGGCAAGGTCAACTCATGCAATTCTGATCCGGTTTGAACAATCTCATGCACTTTTGATCCGGTCTGAACCAAGTTTAGTGGAAGAGTTAAAAGTCAGAGAAGAATGGAGTATTTTAGTCTGAGAGCAATTGGTCCAAGGTGAAGGTCACAGGACAAAGTCAAATGGTCTGCCCTTAGACCAGTTGGTGGGCGCAGGTGTTGCACTCAGAACTCTTCTTGTGGGTTTTTGACATCTCTGAGCGATTTTAATCAGATGAAACTTCGGTTAGTTTTAACCTACAACCTGAAGACGTTTTATGCAGTTTATGAGACATTTCTCGTAAGAAGAGGATCAGAATGATAACCATCACCCTCTTTATGACGATAGCAATTAATTATTTCTATACTTAATATCACCAGATAATATATTTGGATTACAGATAAACCGTCATAATGACGTTAGAATAATTTACTTTAATTGATTAATGCACATGATATATACTTTATCAAAATCTTGCTACTTCTATGTAATTAAAATTATCATAGGAGAGACTTTGTGCTCCTGTCGTAGCGAGTGGATTAAATTAGAGACTTTGTGCTCCTGTCGTAGCGAGCGGATTAAAGTTTTCATACCACTACAGCCAGAGGATGTCATTATGAAACAGCTTAAGACATACTTTTCCACCCGGAAGGTTTTGATATAGCCTCAGTGTTGGGAGGAGCTGCTCTACAAGTAATGACATTACAAAGAGCAGCTGCTTGATTTTATTAGCTAGTACAGTTGCTGTTGTGCACCTCTTTAACAAGTATGTACCACCCGTGTAGTTTCGAAAGTCGCTCCCAACGTATATCACGGTGATAAAACAAGGATAAAATGAAAACGACATTACACTACGAGCAACGCCAACCTTCTATGCCATGTAAATGTTCTGCATTCTTCCTCAAAACTCAGATTTTATAACTTCATTCATGTTTAGGACAACAAGTACAGAAGCCCCAAGTCAATGTGTTCCTCATAATCCATATTTGTACTAGAAGATTAAGCTGAAAAATGTTTACTTGGTTTTGTTCGTCCGAGTAAGGTGTTTTTCCTCGCCATATTCATAATTAAAGAGCACAACAAAAACTGAAACTCTTCCGAGATCGACATATTTTGGGGTGTCGAATTATCGTAGTAATTTTTCACATTTACATTACCAAACTATGTTCATTTCATCTCCAAAATTTCTACCCCTCTTTGTCAAACCCATTTTTTGTGGCAACTTTTCGTGATGACACTTTAAAAGAAAATGTTCTGGAAAGAGGTAATGAGAATTAGACAGGGTGGCAATGAAGTCAGTAGGGGAGTGAAAGATAAAAATGGTAGATTACTAGTGGAGAAGGGAGAAAAAGTGAGCAGATGGAGAGAGCACTATAAGGAATTGTTGAACATACAAAATGAAAGTAATGCGAGTATAAGTGGCTTGGGAATGGCTGGGAGAAGGAGGAAGGTGAGTAGACAGGAAGAAATCAGTAGGATGGAAGTTGTGGAAGCAATGAAAAAGTCAAAATGGGGAAAGCCCCAGAAATTGATGGAGTGTGTGGTGAAATGCTGAAGCATGGAGGAGAAATAGTAGTAGAATGAATATAGAAGATGTGCACATTGGCCTGGGAGGAAGGTAGAGTCGCGGAGGATTGGAAGTCAGGTATAATTATTGCCTTATACAAAGGGAAAGGAGAAAAAGAAGTGTGTGGTAATCATGGGGGCATTTGTCTTCTTAGTGTAACAGGAAAAGTATATGGTAGGATACTTATTGACAGAGTTAGGGAAATAACAGAGGAATTTGTTGGAGAAGAACAGGGAGGTTTTAGGAAGAGAAGAGGTTGTGTCGATCAGATATTCATTCTTAGATCTTTAGTGGAAAAGTTTCTTCATGGATTTGGAGAAAGCATATGTCAGGGTGGATAGACAAGGATTGTGGAAAGTATTAAGAATATATGGAGTAGATGGGAAGTTGTTGAATGCTGTGAAGAGTATGTATGAGGGTGCTAAGGCTGCTGTGTGAGTGGATAGTGAATGGAGTGAATTTTTCTATTTGAAGGTTGGGTTGAAACAGGGATGTATCATGTCTTCATGGTTGTTCAATCTGTATATGGATGAGGTTATAAAAGAGATACAAGGTAGGGCAGTGGATGTTGGAGTGGCCCTAATGAGAGAGGGCAGTGTTTGGAAACTCCCTGTACTGTTGTTTGTAGATGATACTGTGTTGTTAAGTGAAGACGAAGGGGAGCTGCAAGGCTTGGTGGATGAGTCTGGGAGTGTGTGTAAGAAACGGAATCTAAAGGTGAATGTAGGGAAGAGTAAACTTATGGTCTTCTAGAGAAGTGAAGTCAGTGAATGTACAGTGAGGCTGGGTAAGGAGGAAATGGAAAATGTGGGTACGTTTAAGTACTTGGGTAGTGTGATGAGTAAGGATGGAAGTTTGGAGGGTGAAGTGCTTGAAAGGGTACAGCGAGAAAAAAGGTTGCTGGTTCCTTGAAAGCAGTGATAAGAAACAGGGAAGTGAGCTTGGAAGTGAAAAGTTACTACATGACAGTATTGTGATACCAGCACTAACGTATGGAAGTGAAGCTTGGACGTTGTTGGAGGAACACAAGTCAATAGTGAGAGCTGTGGAAATGAGTTATTTGAAAGGAGCATGTGGAGTCACATGGAGAGACAGATTGACAAATGAGGATGTGAAGAAGCGTTGTGGTGTGGATGTGGATGCGATAGGAAGCGTTAGGAGATACACATTGAGGTGGTTTGGCCATGTGGAGAGGATGGTGAATGGGAGACTGATGAGGAGAGTGTATGTGAGTGAGGGGGAGGGGTAGAGGGGGAGGGGAAGGCCAAGGAGATGGAGGGATGAAGTGGAGAGGTATATGAGAGAGGGGGGGGGGAGGTGTAAGCTGGGAGCAGGGCAGTGAAATGGCGGGAGACAGGGCGACGTGGAGGCAATTTGTTTGTGGCCACCCCTTACGGGATGAAGGCGTCTGGCAATATATAGATAGACAGACTTTAAAATTTTAAGTCACCATGCATACCTTTTCAGAGTTCAATATTATCGTATATTTTCTAACACTGCAGTTCGATTATTAAACCATTTTTATTTCAAATACTTAACCTCTTTTCCTTAAAGTCATTTTTCTGGCAAATTTTCAGATTACACACCAAAGAAAAAAAGTGACATACACATTCTTCTAAGCGCGTTTTCCTTTATCCTTTCTGACAATCACACGAGCAAGTTCAATATCTACCCATTTTCGACAAGGTTCAGTTGTTGTGGCCTCTTTTCATAATGCGACTTCAAATATATAATTCATGATAAACATACCCTTCAACGTGTTATTTCTTTCATATCTGCAGTTAGAAATTAAAACCTGCTGGATCATACACTAACATTTTTTAATGTAATTTTCATAGCCTAAAATGTTGATAAAAAAAAAAAAATTATAAGCATCCTTAAAGTCCAATATTCCTTACCTTTTCCCTACATTTGTTATAGCATAGTACGCTTTTCATTATTACCTCCGCCAAGGAAGTTATGTTTTCACCCCTGTCCGTTGGATAGTTTGTTATTGGTTGGTTTGTGAGCAAGATTACACAAAAACCACTGGACGGATTTCGACGAAACTTGGTAGAAGAATGGGCCTTGGCCCAGAATAGACTTCATTAATTTTGGTGCGGATCCGGATGAAGGTGCGGATCCAGCAATTTTGTTTTCACGTTCTTTAACATTGCGAGACAGGGCGTTTTTCGACAGTTTCGTAAATTTTTCAGTGAATATTGCACGGATCTTGAAAAAAAAAAAAAATCAGGCATATTTAGGATGTTGGTATCTGTGAATGTTTACTGTTTATATCAACCTATAATTCTTCCATAATGCAGATTATGAAATGATAGGCACTGTTTTGTTGGCTGTTAGTGAGTTAAAAAATTATGATTAACAGTTATGGGTAGCTTAAAATTATGGTGTTACAACTTACAAGGTTATGAGTTTGATACTGGATTAGAATTGACTGAGTTAAAAGGAACTGCATTTTGGGCCTTGGCGGAGGTATGCGCTCTACTGAGTGCCACTCTAGCTTCCAAATGATTTTTATTCAGCTTAGGATAGCGACCTAGACAAAGATGTTAAGGAAGGCTGTGTGTAACCTCTCATTTCGAACACTCTCTCCCTTAATCTGAATATAATCGTCTGGAATAAGCAAGAATCTACAAAAATGTTATCGCATTGGAGAGAATAAGCTTCCCTTTTTATTGGAGATATTGCTATGTCAATAACAAAAATATCACAGTCGACATATTTTCAGCGTTCAAATTCCCTGGGGTTAATTAACAATATTGGCATTCTTTATTTTTCTTGCCATCTCCAGACTGTTTTATTTGTAATTCGGGCAAATCACTTTCAGCAGAGCGGTTTGAAAGGATCCCCATTACACCGATCCACAAAAAAGGTCTTCCAAAAGCTAAATAAAATCGGCAAGTGGCGGGAAGAATTAAATGAAAAGTACTGTACTTCCTTGGGTTCATTGGGTTAATAAATTTTTCTCTTACACTACAGATGCAAACCTCTTGGACACGAAACAGAAACTCCATTTTGATTTTGGTACTGTTTTAATATTTATATCATATTTACCCGAGAAATTAACTTTCTTGGTCAACGTAATCTTCAATTTTCCTTGTTAAATTTCAAATGGATACTAAACGATCAAAACACATGCAAAGTGGATGAGAGAGAGAGAGAGAGAGAGAGAGAGAGAGAGTCATAGTATTTGTGGTCGCTTTTCATATTTTCGTTTATTTCGGGGAAATATGTTCTTTAACTCGTTCAGCTTTAAGACGTCATTTTTATTTTCATTTTTGCCACCACCAGACGATTATAATCAATTTCAGAGGAACCTCGAAGTGCCTGGGTTTATAAAAACTATTATCCAATACCTCCACTTCGAACTTTCTCGCTGGGAAAAAAAATCATGGTGAAAAGGATAAACTTCTAATTCTGTTGATCTTTTCTCGCATCTACACAACGAAACTGAACTACTCGGACGTGCGGCCGAGAAACTCTTATTTGTATTTGTCGATCCGATAATTTCTGTAAACCTTTTTGCACTTACCCTTCATAACCGATTCCCTGATTCTAAATGTTCTTCAGTGGCCGTTTTATGCTCAGTCTTTTATCATCATCAACATCATCATCATCATTATTATCATTTCCAACGGAAAGATTTATCTTCTGCAGCACAGAACTATGAGTTTATGGCAATCATTGTTATAATGCAATATTATTTTAGGTCTCTCTTTATATTAAGAAATCATAAATATCATATGAACATTCCACTTTCTTCTTGTTCTTAAGTTTTCACTAAATCATGAAACCATCTCTCACTGCAGAGGAATCTGCTGCTGTTACTCTACACATGTCAAACTGTCAACCTGTACCCACGCATTCCTACGTAAATTTTCTTTGTTTTTCTCTCGTGTCTTCTCACATGAATTTTTAAACCTTTCGGATAGGCATTCCAGAAAGACTTCATCCATTTTACACATTTAAACACATACTTCAAATTCCAGATTTAGCTGTGGAGAATAATAAGATTGTGGAGATTGGGTAGGATAAAAAATAGAGAGCTTTGTAAAGATATGGAGAAAGGAGTTCTAAGGATCAGATAATAGAAAAGGGTGAGCTTTGACAACAGGGTCACATAGAAAGACTCTGAAATGGGATGACGAGAGTGTAGGCTACACACACTCCAAAAAGTATCTTTACAAATGCGCGAAACAGTGACACCACGGACGAAAAGTTTGATTACAGACCCTCGAGGCAATTCTCATACTGGTATCCCTGCTTGGCTAGGGCGCGGCTTCATCTGCTCGAATAAAATGATGGGCATTCTTAAGTGAGGCAGTAAGATACTGCCACAGTAACGCAACATGGAGCTTCTTCAGAACCTTGTGCATCAGTGTTATAGCAGCCTAGAATTGTTATGTTACGAGCGATGAAATCTTGCTTCGTCATCTCACATTATTATATTTTTGCAGGTATTATGAAATAATCATGCCAGGTGTAGCACTTCAACTCCGATAGGAACATCAACCCTTATGTATCGAAACAATCGAGATATACACCCAGTAATATTCATAATCACCTTATTTCAGGTGGTTCATTATCCCACCGTGCAGCACCTTTGCTATATCAATTAATCTGCCCATGCATAATTCTACATTAGTCCAGTGTGGCAAGTCTCCCACAGTCATGCTTACCAGATCTAACGAAAAAGCTGAATTATTCAGTGCGTAACTCATCGGATCCCCCTTGTAAAGATACTTTTTGGAGTGTGTGTACATGAGTGAGTATGACGGGAGGAGAAATACCTGTAGTGAAACGTCAAGACGGTGGATAGAAACTACAACAGTGTGCTAGTTAGTGAGGTATGGAAGTTGAGATAGAAACAAAATCGGCGAAAGTTAGAAATGAAATGAAATCTGAAGGCCTACGATGTCCATGACAATTACTGCTACATTGCACAACTTTACTTTTTGTTCATTAGGGGTATAGGAAGAGTCACTTCCCCATACGCACCATGAAGCAAATTTCTGCAGGTGTTTGGACTGTAAGCTAGAGCCGAAGACATCGAATGAATGATAAGGCACTGGATTTACACCACATTTCACTAGGCACTCTGCCAATAGTTTTGCTCTTGTACTTTCCTATCCTTTTCCTACTTCTCCATATCTCTCATTCCAATATAACCTTGAGACAAAGGTAATGTGTTAGTCATATCGATTATGGTAATGATGACGATGAAAAAATTATGTTCACTGTATGTCTGAAGAAGTGACTGAGAAATTTATCTCTTCATCACCGGCTCGAAAAATAAGCGCGCGCGCACACACACACACACACACACACACACACACACACACACACACACACACACACACCAAGCAAAACAACAGACCTCTGTGCTACCACGAGTAGAGGTTAAAAAAAAAAATCACGTTAAATGTGTTCTCAAACGTCCAGATCTTCACCTTTTCTCACATTCATACTAACAACATCGCCTCGCGCAACTCGGTACCTTATACTTTTCCACGTCAAAGTCCATTTTTTTGTGACCTCTCATTTCTTACACGAGCTGGAACAAGTCTGGCACCGGATATCCGAGAAACTGCGATGACCATGTGCCCTAGATCCGTTCCCTGAGTCCGGCCAGTGCTGTAGTGTGCATTAGTTAAGAGGGGTCAAGACAAGGAAAGGGTCGGTGTGTGTCTTGTCAGAAGTCCCCCTCATTTCTTAACAAGCACGAGAGAGAGAGAGAGAGAGAGAGAGAGAGAGATGGGATAAAAGGCAAGGGCAATAATTTGTATGTTACTGTGAGAAGAAACTAATAGGATAGCTATACGAAGGAGAGAGGCGGCAGAAGCGAAGAGAATGGAAGCTAGAAGAACTGAAGAGGAGAGAAGAGAGAAAAGGAGAGAAGAGAAAAGGAGATGAATGGAGGGAGAATATGGGAAATGAGGAAGAGTTAAAAAGGACAAAAGACATGTGAAGTGAGATAAGATGTAGAATAAAAATGGGGAAAGTAACAAAACAGAGGAGAAGAATATACATCAGATGAGAAAAAAAAAAGGAAAAGGGAAGAGAAACAGAGGAATGAGAGAAGGATGCGAGACAGGAACTGACCAAACCAGAACCGTACATAAGGAATGATACGTAACAAGAAGAGAAAACAGGAGAAGAAAAGGAAGAGGAGGAACAAGAAGGCAAACTGAATAAACAAGAAGAGAAAAGAAGAGACGTAATTCAGATCAAGGACTGAGATGATAAGTTTTGGCACATGAAGTGAAATAACAGAAAAGACAAAGCGAAAAGACACCAAGCGAAAGCCAGGGGGTATCAGAGAAACTCAGGAAACGATGGATACCTGAAGACAAGAGGAGAACCGAAGATAGAATGATAATGGCGGAAGGCCGATTGACTCATGCTGGAGAGTTCCTAGTTGACTGCAAAACTAAGACAAGGATAATAGAAAAAGTTTGCTGCTCTCAACCCGCCAATCTCAGTATCCGACACTAGCAGCAACATAATCATGAGAAGAAAGTTCATGTAGCATACAAAGAAACTGGCATGTAAACTTTTTAGGAAGGTCGAAAGGAACACATTACAATACTGCAGCCTGAAAAAGAATAATTCTCTTTAACTACTTTAGTTACTGGAAGGAGTCTTATGCCCAACTCTCATCAGTCATATAACTGTGTATCGTTGTTCTAAAACTGTCTATATGTTTTAGGACCGTCATCTCTCGGTAATTTGTTCAGAAGACTCATTACTCCATTTAAAAATAATTTCCAACCTGTCTCTTCACTGATATGGAACTTTTCTACTTCGGAACAATTTTGTGCAAGTTTCCCATGAAAACTAATACTTGAAACTATTGTAATGATCAGCCTTTCTAGTGAGGTTAGGTTTTAAATCTGCCTCCTTAAAGAAGGTGCGTAATGTTAACAAGTTCTGTCGTGATTCTCTAAATATTCTCTTAGGCATAACTGTTCATTTTCTAATACAAACACTAAAACCACATAGCGTAGTTCGTGTGTGACCTCATTAGAGTAAGATGAATTTGTACTATTACTTCAGAAGATGCCTTACTGACTTGCATCACAGTATGCTTGTTGAGCCAATACTATATATATATATATATATATATATATATATATATATATATATATATATATATATATATATATATATATAGTATATAATACACCATAACTGACACTGCAATCAACAAATTATAAAATTAACAATGTAGTCATTCATAGCTTTAGAATAGAGAAAGTATATATTATAATGGATGGCAATATCATATGAAAACTGAAGACAGAATAATGAAGTGTAGTTTCAGTAACTTTGAAATCTAAAATAATAAATAATATTATGAATGTATATTCATAATTCTATAATGTATTAATTACACAAGAAAACTTCCATTATACTCGTAGGCAAAAGACAAAATCATAACGTTGATTAAATAAATAAACCAACAAGAAGTAGCACTCAGGAACACCCGCGACCATCGTTGGTCTAAGGGCAGAACATTTGACTTTGTCCTGAGATTTTGACCTTCAATAGATTGCTTTCAAACCAAATTATTTCATTCTTGCCTGACACACGCTTGGTCCAAATAGGATCAATAACCTTTTGGTTGACCTTGTCCTGTGACCCTAACTTTTGACCTTGACCTTTTGATTGTTCTCAATATTGAATTCCTTTATCCTTGCCTGACCCCTGCCACAAAGTTTGGTGTAAATAAATAAAAATAAAACACAGACCTTTCATTGTGGATTGACCTTTGACATAATGTTATGAAAAACAGGTCAGCTCCTTTGCTGATCATCAGTATTTCCAAGTCTGATACAAATCAGATAAAAATATTTTACTTATGTTCTTCACACAATGATGCACCGTTCAGACACTGACCTCACCCTATGACCTTGATCTTTGACTTATTGTTCTCAAAACTGACCCCATTTTTCTTGCATTACCCGAATCCTTCAACCAAGTTTGGTATAATTCAGTTAAAAACTTCCTAACCCGATAGTGTTAGGTCAAAACTGACCTAACCCTTTAGTTAATTCTCTCTCTCTAAAAAAAAAGGTCAGTCAGTTGGCCATCCCTCTACTTGTCCACTAAATTTGATTAATCTGGATAAAAACTGATTTATTACACACACACACACACACACACACACACACACACACACACACACACACACACACACAAAACACGTACGCACGCACTTACGCACGCATGCACATGCACGCACATTCACATGCGCATGCACGCACACGCATTCGCGAATGCACGCACACACACACACGTCGATCAAAACACAATACCCTCTGTCACTTGGCGAGTTGCCGGTGTAATATAGAAATATGGATAAAAAAATTGAAAAATGGATGGACAGATACATGGACAGAGATAGATAGATAGATAGACAGATAGACAGACAGATAAAAGGACAGAGGTATAAATAAACAGATAGACGGACAGATGGACAGAGTACCTAAAACTGAGTGAGGAATTTCGCTTTTTAAATTATAGTTCTCTACTCAATGTATATTGATTGTAATATACCTTTGGGAAGGTGGGTTACCTCCAGTTCGTTGTGTAACTGAGAATCATTAAAAACCTAAGGCCAGATTATAGTACATACACATACATCAACAGTGATTTCCCAATTTATGCGAGGTAATGTTTTATATACAGTGGTGTAATAATTTCAGGTACTTAAACATAATCATCCCATAATTATTAAAAAAGTGGGGAGGTTATGTTCTGTTGTGAAAGATCAGTTATTTACTCTAGACAGTTTTTTTTTAACTTTGTACACACAGTCCTCTTCAGTTATGTTTAGAGTATTTGTTACCACTGAAAGATGGCATTTTTGGCTAACATGTTACCCGTTTCTGCGCGCCAAATCGATTAACCTTCCCTGTGCTGGCGACGTTCATGTACATCAGCCCTTCATGCGTGGACAGTGCCAGTGACATACATGTACGTCGGCAATTTGATACTGGTATATTTGCCAAAATTCGAAAATTCAAATTAAGCACCAAAAAATCGGCTGGGATATTCCCACGCCTCTTTAGACCTCACTCACATCTCTAGGCCTCACTACATACCCAACAAGAGTGTCCTTGGCTTGAATAGCATAGTTACCAATGAAGAAAATGCAGACCTTCTGCGTCCTCTCGCTCTTGGGCGGCAGTGGACGGTGAAGTCTATGGGCTTTACTCTGAAGTTTTCACTTGCCTGCTGAGGGAGAATCGACCTCAAAATCGACCTAAATGGCTTCTGTGAGTACTTTTATGGTTGTTCTCGATGTTTTCTCCTCATTTCTAACCCATCTAGCAAAAAAAAATAAAAGGTTGAAAACTGCCGGGCACTACGGCTCCATGAGGGCCCAAAGTCTGCCGGCACGCGGTTAGTTAACAAAGTGAAGATTTCATCACATTTGCATGCTGCATGATCAGTCCCAGGCTACTTAACAACAATGGCAGACGAAGGTTGTCATGGACCCTGCAGTGGAAGAAGCTCCAACAGACTGTCTTGTGGCTCTGCAAACTGATGCTGTGCTCTAACGTCCGAATGATAAATTTACTACGTTCAGACGATTATTCATTAATAAGCACCGGATTTAAACTTTTCTTTTAACAATGCTTTTAATTATTATAAAATAACTTATCCACAGTTAAGAAACTGACGTCAAGTTCATTCAAGGACCAATCGCAGCAGGAAACCTCAAGCCAAACTTGTTTTCCATTTATCATTACCTGTACAAGCAAAAGGTTTCTGACTGTTGGTAACAGCTCGGAAAACAGGTCGTTTTTACTCCAGTGTGATGCCACTTCATGTCGGAAATTGTCTGAGGAATTGGCTACCCCTGTAAAACAAAAAATAATAAAAGAATGCTGGGATCAAATAAACAGGGCAAGAAGTGCTCTAACAATGGGACAGGTACTCATAACTTTCACTGTCTATTTGTATATCTGTGTGTCTGCCTATCTATCTGTCTGTCTTCCGTATGTGTACAGTATATGTCTATCCAGAGAAAAAACGAGAGTAGAGAAAAAGAGAAAAGAAACGAAGAAGGAAGAGGAAAGGGGGAAAAAGTGAGGGTGAAATGAAAAGAAGAGAGATAAGGTCAAGAGAAAAGAAGCAAAAGGATAAGAAGAAAAGATGAAAGTAAGAACCAATGACAAGACAGAATAAGAAATGTACTGGGCTGATCGTGATATATGTATGCCCGGCGGGTGGTCAGTATGTTACGTAGCCCTGTTTCCCCGGCTGAGATGTCGAAGAAAATGGGGAATGGAGGTAGCAGAGTAAGATGCTGTTATTTATTCATGTACTAGGGTTGCTGGAAAGGTGAGAAGGCATATAGCGGTTTATCTACCTACGTATCTATCTGCAAAGGGTCGGTCTGTCTATCTGTCGAACTGTACATCTGTGTGTATTATGTATGCATCTACCTAGCTGCCTATTAACATGTCTTCTGTCTTGCCTGTCTGTCTTTTCATTTGTCTGGCTGTCTACATATTTATTTAACTTCCGTATGTCTGCTCATTGACTATTTATCTATTCGTCCATCATACTACCTATTTATCTATATCTATCTACCTGCCTATCCATTTATCTGTTTACTTACATGGACATGTATTTTGTCACAGTCACATCGGATGGAAGACGGAAAAAAAAAAAAAAAAAAGCAGAAACAGGAAAAAAGATAAATATAATGACAAAAATTGGCCAAAGTGATTGACAGACAAGTAAATGTTAAACAAATTTAGACACAGACAGGAGGGTAGGTAAACAATCGATGGAAGTACTAGGTAAATAAACAGGTTACACGACGCATTATCTATAAAGAGGCACCGGAATCTGGGGACTGCACGTAGGTAAATCAAAAAGTCTAAGTGTTACATTAAATTTTGCAAGATCATAGAAAACGAGAATTGCAGGGCGAGTTTCTGTGTACGGGATGTGTACCTTTGAACAGTAATGAGAAAAGGGGAAAATTTATTGAGAGAGAGAGAGAGAGAGAGAGAGAGAGAGAGAGAGAGAGAGAGAGAGAGACAAAAAAGCGGAAATGGTTAGTGCTGAAACATGAATCAGTATATACTTGCCTATACTGGCATAAGCCTTTGCCGGCATCACAGGTAACATAATCAGCCGAAATAACAGCCACAACAAAGGTCTTTTTTTTTTTTTTTTTTTTTTTTTGCATATTGACGGATAAATTAGTTTAGTTTACTGTAGTAAGCTTCATGTCCAGTCAAGTCCTGCACATCCCTTTGGACCCAGGTCAGTTCATTTCAGGTACTTCTCATCCCATGCTTTCAATCACTTCAGCAAGGTTCAGAAAGTCAGAGTGGAGCAGGGCTACTTTTGTTGATTCAGACGCACTCGAATCCATCTGTGTCCATTATATTATTTCAAGAGCATTAAGGAATCAAAACAAATCAAATAAGCAGTCATTTCAGTCATTCAAGAAGTAGAGAGTCCATTCGGATGCAGTCAGCTATATCCACGCCACTAACGTGCAGGATCCATTTAGGTCCTTCACATTTTCCACCGTATTCTTGGAGGGATAGGAAGTTTCGTAATACCTCTTTCTTAGCCATTTATTTCTGCATATCATAATTTAACATTCTGATGTATGTTACTTATATCGTTTTAATATTCGTCACAGTCTGCATCAATAACATAATGAAGGATCCTGAGGTGCAGTAACTAAATAACTGTGTTGCGAAATATCCAAAGCCACTATGAAAGCGACCTCCACCCAGCCCATTCTTATCACTGGAGGTCTAGTCATGTCATGTCAGGTTCATCTAGGATCAATAGGTGAAGTTAGGTTCATTCATGGCACCTGAAATCGATCCACTTACACCGTCAAGTCGGTCATGATTCATTCAGGTCCATTTAGGTCCAGTCATGTTATTAATATTCACTTAACCCAGATTGAATACTTTTGGTCACTTTAGGATCCTTTAAGTCAAGTTAGGTCCATGCCAGTCCACTCAAGACATTTCACGCCATTGCGATCCATGTAGATTCTTTACATCCTTTTTGGTTTCCGTCGGGTCTGTCTGGGCTCATTAAATTTAAACGGGGTCTCTTCAAACTCATTTTCATCCAGTGTGGGCTTTCGCATTCAAGTGGAATCAGTCAGATAAAGTAAGGTCAACTCAGGTCAGTTCAGGTATATTTTTACCAATTTAATTCCATTTAGTTCAATTCTGACATCTTCCAAGTACATTCCCGAACATTTAGGTTCATACATATTCGTCTTGGTCAACTCTGATCCACTCTCTTCAGCCGGCTCGACTCAGCCTTGTGTACAAACCCAGACATATTAATTCATACATATTTTAGTTTTTGTTTAACGTCCTTATTAGTCACTCCAGGCCTTTTTCGTCCATCAGATCAATTAAGTCAGCAGAGATCGATTCGGCTCCTACCTATGAAGGGCTGTCCCCCAAACCATTCATCGATAGTGTTTTTCGGCATGCGAGTTCGTCAGATTCGGTTTTCATGTCTCATCTGGTTCGCTTAGGTCCACCAGACAGATTCAGATCAGTAAGGATTGGTTCAGGTGGTGCCAGTGTAGGAATGTGTCTAAACTCTTCCTACTTTGGTTGTTGAGATATACCTACTCAAGTCTTTCAGGTTTGGATTGAGTGAGTGGATATGGATGGGTGGTATGAGTTTGGGTGGTGGTGATAGGCGTGGCATCCATAACTGATATTCAGCCACATCAGAGCAGAAATGGGTGGAATGATCAGCGTGAAGTAGGCGGAATAAACAGGGATGGTGGTGTGTGGTGGACATAGTGGCATGAGTACACCCTGTGACGATGGGTGTTGTACGAAGGACGGCGTTGGAGATGAGGTTAGGGTAAAGATTTCTTTTTAAAATTCGATATGAGGAAAGGGGGCAGAAAGAAAGCGGTTGGACGTACTGTGACGAAGATGGGTGGCGAAACAGGGCAGGGGTAGTACACCTTGTGAAACTGGCCAATGTAAGTGTACCGGATAGGACGTGAGGTGGATTAGTATCAAAGCTTTCTCCTAGGGGAGGAGGAGGAGGAGGAGGAGGAGAAGGAGAAGATGAAGAAGAAGAAGAAGAAGAAGAAGAAGAAGGGGAAAAAGAAGAAGAGGAAAAAGAAGAAGAAGAGGAGGAAGAAGAAGAAGAAGAAGAAGAAGAGGAGGAGGAGGAGGAGGAGGAGGAGGAGAAGGAGGAGGAGGAGAAGGAGGAGGAGGAGGAGAAGAAGAAGAAGAAGAAGAACAACAACAACAACAACAACATAGGCTGCGAGAGAGAGAGAGAGAGAGAGAGAGAGAGAGAGAGAGTGTGTGTGTGTGTGTGTGTGTGTGTGTGTGTGTGTGTGTGTGTGTGTGTGTGTGTGTGTGTGTGTGTGTGTGTGTGTGTGTGTGTGTGTGTGTCATAAAGTGAGTATCGCCTCCTCGGCACACACAACGTCCGCCTAGATTACATTATCATACCATCCCTCCACCACCACCACCACCACCACCGTACGGCCACCATGTCCTCATCTACACCCCCCTCCTTTCACTCTTTCTCCCTGCCATCCCTTCATCACCACCACCTCACCACCCTGTCCTCACTTGCAACCCCATTTCTCCCTCCTCTCTCCTCCTACCATCCCTCCACCACCACCACTATGTCCTCCCTTACACCACGTACCCTCTTCTCTCCCTTTACCATCCCCCCACCAGTACCATGACCTCTACACTCCCTACCTACTTCTCACTCCCTTCATCCCTCGTCCCTCCACCGATACATCATTATGTCCCTGCCTACACTCACCACCACCCTATCTCTCTCTCCCCAACCTCTCCCTCATCCTGGTCTCCCCCCTTCCCCCCTCTTCCCTCCACCTTGTCTCTCAACTCCTCTCCCCCTTCTTTCCCTGTTCTTCCCTCTTCCCCTTACTCTCCTCTCCACTCATTCCTCACCTGTCTTCCCACTTATCTTCCTCCTTGCGTACTCTTCCATCCTCTTCATTTTTATTTTCTGCCTTTTCCTTCTTCCTCCCTACTTGTCTTTCCACAGTACTCCTTCTGACTTATCTCTTCCTCTTCTCCTCCTCCACCTACTCCTCCTCCTCCTCCTCCTCCTTCTCACTTCATACACTGTCTCTTCCCGTCATCTCTTCCCTTCCTTCCTCGTCACCCTACTGTTCTTCCTCCCTTACTGCCGTGTCTCAGAGGAGTAGTAAGGGATTACAGGGGAAAGCAAACAACACCAGAACTATTGTTCTCATCTCTGTTGTTATAGAGAAGGTTATAACGAAGGTATCAGTTGTGTGAGTCAATGAGACGGAGAGCAAGGAGCGAAAGCTCCCTCAAATCACCAATCCCTCTAGCCAAAGGAGATATGAAAAATGAGAAGACTCGTGCAGCACAGAACTACTGTCAAGAAATTTTCAAAAGAAATAATGAAAATAGTATCCTTCTACGTTTTAACCTGCAAGGGACTGTACTGTACCATAAAGACGGCACCGAGTATGTACTCTGTACGTAACGCTGTTGTTTTCTGTTTGTGTCCTCCAGGCTTTGTACTGACGAAAAAAAAAAAATGGTAATGCGTTATTAAAGTGAACATGTTAAGTTGGGGATTTTTTCATTTCTTCACTGTCTCTCCATTTCCCTCCCCAAGTTTCCCTCATCAACTTCATCTTCCTTTCCCACTTACCTTGCACATTGTCCCCTATTCGCCTCTAGTTCTCCCTTCGTTCCCACCTTACCTCCTCCGTATTGTTTCCTCACCATAATGTTTCTTCTCTTTCCCACGCCTTGCCTTCACTTCTCCTGTTATTGTACCCTGCATTTTCAATCCTTCCTATTTCTCTCCCTCCGTTTACTTTCTCTCCATCTACCCATTCCTATCTCCTCCCCATCTCGTCCTTGTGTGTTCTCCGTTATTCTTCTTTCTCCTACTTCTCACTCTGCCTTCCCCTCGTTACCGTATATTATCCCTCCCTTCCCCTTATCTCCTCCCCCTTCCCCACCCACCCTTCCCCTTTCCTCCTCCTTTTCTACCCTCCATCTCCTCTCTCACTGCCTATTTTATACCTCCCCTTTCTTGCTTTATCCCCATTTCCTGCTCACCTATCTCCATTACCACGCTTCCCACTCGCCTCCTCCCTTCCTTATGTCGCCTCTCATATCCTCTCCCCTTTATTTTATTTCCCCTTCCGCTCCATATTTTACCCCCTCTTCTTTGTCCTCCATTTTTCTTGAGCTGTCAATCCCCTCACTTCTTTCACTCGTATTTTTGCTGTCTCTGTGTTCCTCATATCCTTGGTTGTGTCCCCTCTGCTCCCATCTTATTTTTTCCCATATCTTCTCTGTCCTGTCGTGCTTCCATCACTCTCCCATTGCCCTCCCTTCTTCTTTCCCTTATCTTCACTCACTTTTTCCTTATTCTCTCTTGTCTTACTTTGCACCTTCTCCTCCTTCCAGTTTTTCTTTTCCTACATTTCGTTTTCTGTCTTATCATCTTATCTCACTATCCCCTCATCATTCTACCTGCCCTTTTCTTCCCCACATTACTCCTATTCTTGAATTTCCACACTTTTCCATTTCATCTTAATCTTTGCTTATTTATGGCTTCATTCTCCTCTCATTCCTCATTTCCGGTAAATTTTTGCCTCCTGTATTCTTTCCCCTCTTCCCATAGTTCATTCTTATTCCAGCGTTCATTAATTTCCACGTACATTCACTTTAATCTTTCTTTACCAAACTTTCTTTTTGTCTTCGTTTTTTTCTCAAACATTTTCCCATTATCTTCCCTTCTCCCTTCCCTTTACTCAAATTTTTCCCTGCTTGACTTTTGCTCTCTTTTCTTTCTTTTCATTCACCTTCTCTCTCATGTTCTCCCCTCCTGACTTTCCTTCGTGCCATAACATTATTTTTTTTTCCACTCTCTCCTTATCCTCCATCCTTCCAGCTGCACTTCTTTTTCCTATCACATTCGTTGTTTGTTTCCTCACTTGCATTATTCCGTACTTACCTGTATATTTTCATTTTTCATTCCTCTTCCCTTCATCTTCCTCCAACCTTTTCGTTCTTTACTCTCTTTTCTTAACCCCTTCATTAGACTGACGCCCTCATCCGCATTATTTTTGCTATTTACTGACGGCTTTACTAGCTTTAGAAGAAACTGTCTGATATAAAAAGGTTTAATAAAGCCTACATTAATCCTATGAATGTGAGTATGCGCTCGTAATAAAAAATATCATCTAGTGGCGAGAAGGGTAATAAAGAAATGTCGCTCTACTGAAATGGTTAATTTTCAAGCACCTTCCCTCTCATTTCCTTCTTTTCCTGCTTTCCGATTCTCATTCTCTCCTCTTTTCTGTTCATATCTTTTTCATCACTGTCCTATTCTGTCATCCAATTATGTAGCTGTTTATTACTTTAACTCTCTCCTTAAAATTTAGCTATTTCAGACCTCGTATAAATTTTTACGACCTGATTAAAACTGAGTTCGCGAAAGTGTAGGTAAGTCCCTAATATATGATAATCAATTTTAAAAACACATGTGAGAAGAGCACTTGGATAGGCTGCATTTCTTTCTACCTAATACAGTGAGCAACAAAGCAGAAAAGTCGTATTTAATTTCCCTATAATATGTTTCAATAGATGTGTAAGAAATAAAGATGAATATTCACCTTCAACCTTCATGATCTCAGAATTAACCCCATCACTGCAACGACGTGTTTTTTCTCGTGTTACTTTTCGGGGATTTTATTCAGTTTATGACATACTTTTCGAACCAGATGAGTCATACAGAATTCATTGATCCATAAATACAAAAGACATCCTAAGCTAAGCAAAATCATCAAGAGATAATAATGAAAAAAAAAAAAATCCAATTCAAGGTGTTAATTCGGCTTTTAGTACTGACCCCTAATGTATTCCCTTCTTTCTCTCTTTTCACTCCTCCAGTTCTTCCTTCTCTCGTCACAGCCTCTCTCTTGCCCCCTTTTCTAATAGTCTGTCTCTCCTTTCTTCCCTGTTGTCTTTTATTCCTTTACCTTCTCCTTCCTCTCTTCCCCTCAAACATTCCTTCTCTTCCCTCTCCCCCTTCTCTTCAACCCCCATATTTTCCATCCCTTTTCTCTCCTGTTTGTATTATACTTCATCTCGTTTCTGTCAGATTTGTTGCCTTCCCATCCTCTTTCTTCCTTTTTTTCCCGCAAATTTCTCCTTTTTTGTGTTCATATCTCATGTTCTTATCATTATTCTTTATTTCATTCTTATCCTATCTCATCTCCCTTTTCTTTTTCCTCTCTCTTCTCTGTTGTTTCTCTCACACGCCTTGGATCATTTGCACATGTTTTCTCTATCTGTTATCACTACTGTCATCTTTTGCGCTTTAGTACTTCTTTCATCTCTGGTCTTTCGTCTCTGTTTCTCCACCACGTCTTTGATCGTATTCACCTCCCTTTTTCGTATTTTTATTCCTCTGTTTTGTTTACATTTCATCTCATATAGTTTGTGCTCCTTCTCTGCTGCTCTATTAAGTCTATCTTAATTAGTCTCCCTTTCCCTTGTTTTCTCGAGTGTCTACTTTCTTTATCACCAGTCCTTCTCCATTCTCCTTCCCCCCACTTTTTTCCTTGTGTCGATTGTCCTTTACACCATTTTTTATAATTTGCTATTCTCCGCTTTCATCCTGTCCCTGCTTTTGCTTGGTCTCTATTTCGTTTTTATTACTCCTACTTCTCATCGTTTATCCGCTGTTTTTCTCATGACTGTTAATTCCTGTTTCTTCTATTTTCCTTCTGTCCTGTTTCCTTCTACTTCCTTCATCTCAGGTTTTCGCCCGTGCTTCTTCTCTTGCCTTATCTAATAATTTCTACCGCATATATTCTTCATGCTTTCGCCGTTTTTTTACATTTTGTTTTTATTCAGTCATTCTCACTTTCTCCGCTAGCTTCTAACATGCTTTTGATTACCACTGCATGGAGGGATCCAAACGACAGTATTATTATGTAGTTAATAGGGTGTGCCGCCTATACGACGCGCTGCACCAAAACTGTCTTATTTTGGAGACTATTACAGGTAAAGCGGATCTACATGCGTCTTTGGAAAGTTGCGTGTGTGACCCTTCATATCCTGTCATGAGAGTCCAAAGCCTCTAAAGCGACAGTGCGAACATTCTTAGGTCAACAGGATGGCACACTTGTTCTTTTAGCTAAATTAACATAAGGAAGCTTGCCCGTTCCAACATGTCCCACAATTCAGATGTGAATGCCTTCTTCTTGTTTTCTCATTATCCTTATGTACATCTTTCTGACTTTTTCCGTATCATGTGATTCTTATTAAATTTAATCCCTCTTGCTTACACGAACTTTTCGTATGTTCTTACTGCTGTTACGTCATCTCATTTCTTCCTCTTTTTGTTACATCCTCCAGGGTAAGTGTTTGACTCGTTTTACCTGCCTGTTTGTCTGTCTCTGTCTGTTTGGCTGTGTCTGTCTGTCTGTTCGTCTCTGTCTGTCTGACTGTTTGTTAGCATCATTTTGAAAAAAATAATGAATGAAATTATACCAAATTTAGAATAATAAATGAGGAACAATGGTACAACAAATGAATTGATTCTGAACGAAAAAAGGTCAAATGCCTAGGTTAATGAATTAAAAAGAAAAACATGAAGATAAAAAAAATGCAATACTCAGGACGTTATCCTAGTTTGTATTGACGGAGGTGTGAGCTTTCTGTGTGTTCTTCTTATGCATTTCTTTCTATTACTTCACTCCTTGAAATCCGTTTCCTCTCAATATATTCTTGCTTTATTTCAGTCTCATTCCTTCCCTCTTTCACTTGATTCATGTTTTCATCTCCAGTCACTTCTTCGTTTTCTTTTTTTTTTTTTTCATTCTTAAAATATTTTCTTACTTCTGCCACATCATTCCTACTCTTTTCTTCCTTTTCTTTTTTTCATATTTTCTAATTTCTGCCACACCATTCCCGTTCTCATTCTTTCCATATGCTGAGTTCTTATACACTTTTCCACTCATTGTTTTCCCTCCTCTTTCACATTTAAGTCTTGTTTTATTTCCAGTCACTCCTCCTGCTGTTTCTCACATGTTTTTATTTGTAATTTTTTCTGTTTCTTTTCCTTCTTACGAGTATTATGATTTCCTTTCAACTTCTCTTGTCACATCATACCAGTTCTTCTTGTCTTGTTATGCTTTCATTTTCATTGATAGCCACACTCCGTTTCACTGACGTTTGCTTTTTTTTCCTCGCCTCCTTTTCGTCATCAATTTTCTTTTCTTCTCGCCATTTTTTTTTACATTCATTTTGTTCCTTCCTATTCATCACGTCAGCTCTCGAACCTATCTTTCCTTTCCCCTCCAAAGTCTTCTTTTGTTTCGTCCTCTCTTTTCTTCCCATCTCTTCTCTTTCCTGCTTTTCATTTTTCTTATTATCTTCCCCTCGCTTCTCTCCTCTTCCCAAAGCATATCTTACCTTTCCTCTCAAAATTATTTTCTCTATTTTTCTCCTAACACTGTCCTTACAAGCCTCTCTCATAAAAAAAAAAAAAGTCGATGAATAAGAGATTTACTGAACCATAAGATGTGAATTGTTGGGAATCTGTGTGGCGCTAGATTATGGGTTGCTGCTGTCTCTTCTATTTACAGACTTTCTTTCCCGAGAGAGAGAGAGAGAGAGAGAGAGAGAGAGAGAGAGAGAGAGAGAGAAGAGGAAGAAAGAAGAGGAAGAAGAAAGTCTCCATCATCCATGTACCAATAGGCAAGAGAGAGGGAAGGGCGGAGGGAGGGGAAAGTGGAACAAAAAAATCCTGCCTCTCTTATTGCCCTCTCTCGTCCACAGCAACATATCACACCCGATCTCTCCCTTTTCCCTCTCTCGATATGGTGAGGGGAAAAATAAAAAAAAAAGATGCCGCTATAAATCTTGTCGGCCACTCCCCTACCTTCTTTGCGGCTCACCTCACGTCTCTAGTCTCGGAAACACCCCTGTATCTTCGGGAACTCATATAAAGTTGTGAGGAGAGGGGGAAGAAAAAAGGGTGGCCGACTGATCAGATAAAGGTATTGGTGTGTAGGTTATGGTCGTGAAACTGGAGACATGTGACTACTTCTAAATGTCTTTCTGGACTTTTTTGACTCTCTCTCTCTCTCTCTCTCTCTCTCTCTCTCTCTCTCTCTCTCTCTCTCTCTCTCTCTCTCTCTCTCTCTCTCTCTCTCTCCGTCCTGTCGAATTCTAATTTTACTACTGACACCATCGTTCCTTATTAATCATTCACTACGATGGCGCATTTCTTTTTTATTCTTATATTTACGAGTCAATTTTATTCTGCTACGATGAGTGCCCTGGTACTGAAGAATATAATGAAAGCCTCATGTATCCCCTACAGTTTTAAAAAATTCTCCATAATTTTGATAGTTTTGTAGCGGTATCAAGAACAAAATGAAAAGAAGGCCATCGTAGTAAGGTGGTTGTTTTTAGCTTCACAAACACAGACAAAGACGGTAAAGGAGACTGGATGCACTTCTTCAGCAGGACGTTCTTTATATTTTATTTTTACAATCACCAAGCAATTTTTTTTCAGCTTTGAAGAAACTTGTAGAATTATATAGGTCAAAACTGTAGTATTCACTTAACCCTTCAGTACGACTCTCCGTTCTCATGTTCAATAAAAGACAAAGCACTCGCCACGAATGTGTGTCGCCATCCATCACTAAAAAAAAAAAAAAGTAATCCTCTGGCAATCGGAGGTATATAAACGCGGCTTTGCCAAAATCGAATAAAAGTAAAATTTAGCTGTTTACTCCTACTATGTTAATTATCACTCTAGGTTTCAGGAGCTGCATATCAGGGGTATTATGTTGGTAAAGGTCACTGAGTATAACAGGACTTTGATGAATCTCTAATAGTTGCCCCTTAAATAGCCATTCTCTTCATTGAGGGCATGATAGAAATTAATAAATAATGGCAGGCAAAAAGGAAAAGTTAGAGGGTACATTGCCTTGCAAAAACCTCTAGCAATCGCAGGCATATCATTGCAGCTTCACCATACAGAGACACACACACACACACACACACACACACACACGCACGCACGCGCGCGTACAATCGCAGGGGATTATAGTATCGCCTTGCTAGGCGGATGATAATGAAATCATCTAGAAACAGCAAGAATAAGCCAAAAACGAAGTCACCATATTCAGTGAATAAAGGTAAATGCAATAGTTGAGATTAATCGCTTCGGTACGATGACACCTTTTCTTCTTTAATCCTGCGACCACCAGACTATGTTATTCAGCTCAGGGAAGGCCTCTCGTAGTGAAGGGGTAAAACACTTTGAGGAGTCTGAAATCTAAGCAAGGTGAGTGTACAATGAAGCTGACGGGAGCCTGAGAAGAGGGAAAACGTCGAACGCGGTGAAGGGATAAGGTGAGGGGAGGACAGAAAGGAAAGGTTCACGTGAGGTGATGGAGCAAGAATGTTAGGACGACTGGGAACAATAAGGAAAAATGAAGTTAAGGAGGACAAGGGAGAGGGGAAGTTCTGGATTTGCCTGGAGAAAGGAAATTGATGTGAGAAGGAGGAGAATGAAAACACAGAAGGGAGGGAGGGAGATGATGGGAGAATAAAAAGAAGACCTAGTACGACGTGGAAGAACTGAAGAACAAGAAGGAGGGAGTTCATGGGAGATTGAGGAAATATCAAAAGCTATGTGGAAGACTAAGTGGATGGGGACTAGGGGTGAGAGTGAGATTTGGTGGAAGAAGGAAACGATGACCGAGAACGAGATGGTAGGGCAAAGTGTAAAATTAAAAAGGAGAGGAAAAGTAAGTGACGACTGTAGGTAGAGAGCTGATGGGAGGAGAAGAAGAAGAATTATTCGATATCAAAATGAAAAGGAATAAAGTAGGAGAATGGTGACCTGGGCTTGGGGGGTAGAGTTAAAGGGAGAAGGAGAGGAAGACTGAAAATTAAGCAAACAGAAAAGGTGGACGAGCATATAAAGGCTGTAGAGTTAGAATGGTGGGAGGAAGAGGTGGAAGAAGAGGGGGAAAGTAAACTGAAATATTGATGAAAGGATTAGGTGAGAAAAACATGAGAAGCTGGAGATAAGAGAAGGAGAAAGAGACTGGGAGGAAAAGGAGGGTTAGAGTACAGAGCAAGGCCGGTTAAAGTGATGGACAGCAGGCGACGGGAGAAAGTGGACAGGAAAGCCAAGGAGGCGATGTTGAAAAGATTGGATACGGGGAGAGGGGGATTAGAGGGAAAGAGTAAGAAATGCGTTGTGATGGAGAGGCTTGGCTTGAGTTTTTGTCTCGGCCACCCTGGTTCAAGTCTGGTAGCCTACTTAGTGCCCAACGACAGAAAACTAGTTATTTAGACAGATACTGTCAGACATAAACACAATCCAGTAAATTAAGTGGGAGACTTAGGACAGACATAAATAAATAGAGAGGTAGATATGAATAGTTGATACTTGTAGATTAACTAGCAGATTAATTTTCTTAAAGAGATAGATTGACAATATATATATATATATATATATATGCAGCATACTTTTGGACTGAGTCGCAGATATCTAGCCATACATATGTAGTATAGACATCGATAGCTCAACTGGCAAAATGAAGGAAAGATAAAAAGACAGGCAGGCTACTGGAAAAAGAAATGCTGGCAGCTTGACTGGCATACCGGCAGTGATGGTCAGTAAATTTTATGTATTGACTGACATACATTCATACATACATACATACACGTATAGACGTACTGTGCATAAATACGGTATATCTATCACCTAGTTATATTTTTTTCCATCAGGATGGTACGGACGTGGGTCTAGGATCCTCAGTCCCGATAATAAAGACGAGGGTGACAAGCTCTACCGTCCCTTGAGTGGCATTCTGTGAACAATAAACCCCAACAATCATTGCCCTGTATACAGAACTTTACTAAAGTAACTAAAACCTAAGGGCGTCAAGAGGGAACTTCAGGGTCCAAAAAAGGTGTTTCGCTATTGTCGATTAGTACACGGAAGTGAAACAACTGAATTACGAAAAAAAGGTTAGTCTGTGACAGACGGAAAGTGCCGCTCACTGAGATGCCTCGGCATTTTAAAATATACTGAAATGCTGTAGGGCTTTGACTTTAATAAAGTTGACAATATGAATTTCTTCCAAAGAGCCACTCCGAGAACAGTCGCTAGCACATTAAAAAAATATTAGTGAATTTTATTTCTGTAAAACTGCAATCTTTTTACTCATTTGGCGAGTTCTGCATCATCAGAACATTCAGAGGCAACAGAGAATCCGTCTCTCTCTCTCTCTCTCTCTCTCTCTCTCCTCTTCTACGTAAAAATGAGTAATGCGTAGATTCTGAATGGATTCCTATTCCTGTCAATATTCAATACCAAGTTTTCCAGCTCAGCCGAGCTTCATTTCTATCAAGGACTGAATCCCGTTTTCGTCAAGAACTGATTCCCATTTCGTCAAAACTTGTAAAGACCCGATTCCTATTACTAAAAAAGATCAGATTCCCATTCCTGTCAAGACCCGACTCCCATTCCTATCAAAACTAGATTCCCATTCCTGTCAAGACCCGATTCCCATCCTATGAAGACCAGGTTCCCGTCTGTGTCAAGACTAGATTTTCATTCCTGTCAGCAGCCGACTTACATCCCTGTCAAGACTCAATTCCCATTCCCGTCAGCAGTGCAGTGCCATTCGTCCCAGCAGACAGATCTATTCGCTCAAGCAATCCATCTGAATTCTGATGGCGAAAAATATGGGAATTGCATGCCCGAATGTACAGATGAGAAAACAGACTGAGTGAGTGTGTGTGTGTGTGTGTGTGTGTGTGTGTGTGTGTGTGTGTGTGTGTGTGTGTGTGTGTGTGTGTGTGTGTGTGTGTGTGTGTGTGTGTGTGTGTGTGTGTGTGTATTTCTTTAACAATAAACAGTACGGCGCTAACAGCACAGAACATTTTTATTTGTAAACTTTCCGAAATGACACCTTCCGTCGTTTTGAGAGAGCCCTAAATTTATGGTAATCAGGAAGCAGACTTTGGGTTGAACAGTGCTGAATGAAATTTAGATCTTTTTTAATTCTTTTGGTGGTACTGTATTTTGTTTTACAAGATACTGTAACTCAGTATTAAATTGCGCTTATTAAATAATTTATCTGTTGGTAATGTACTGTACAGAACCTTGAAAACGATATGAACAACCAGTGCTTTTCCTCTACAGAGGAGTGAAAGTCTCTATGATTAATCCTATCATCGCCTTTTCTGTTGTGTATCATTCCATCTAACACCCAACGTCTTAACTAACAGTGAATCATAAGGGTGAAAAAAGGACTCGATTCATTTTAATTTTCCTTCGGTGTTGCTAGTTGTTAAGTTCATCCTATAATTTTCTTAAGCTAAGTCTCTGCCATGATGATAGAATGTCATAACTGTTGACTGAAATAAGATTTTTGCTGAATAGCTGGTACTATTATTCATTATTCAGCACTGCTTTCCGAGCCATTATGTTGCTGTAGGTTTCTGTTGTACGGATCTGCGATGGCAACGTATTCTTTTTCCTCTCTGTCAACCCCGTGCTCCAGGGTCTGAAATCCAAACCTTGGTGAATAATTAAAAGTGGTGCTGGCAGTATGTCCTTCCACATCCCTGCATAATTTTTGTATCTTGACGATTCGTACCGATGATATACCGGTACAGTAATAGTACACACTCCGATACTCTCAAACAATCATTCCAGCAGTTCGAATTTCACAAGCATTACACTCACTACAGACATCCCTTCCCCATTCGTATGTCACCACCATAGGGAAGGGTTAAATTCCAACTAATGTTCTCGCCTCGAGGAGAGGATTCAGACCTACAGTTGACCTCGTATGGAGTGTTACGGTTATACTCTGTTGTATGTGTAGGAATGTTTATGTGTCTGCATATTTTAGGTGTGTGTGTGTGTGTGTGTGTGTGTGTGTGTGTGTGTGTGTGTGTGTGTGTGTGTGTGTGTGTGTGTGTGTGTGTGTGTGTGTGTGTGTGTGTGTGTGTGTGTGTGTGTGTGTGTGTGTGTGTGTGTGTGTGTGTGTGTGTGTGTGTGTGTGTGTGTGTGTGTGTGTGTGTGTGTGTGTGTGTGTGTCCCGGGCAAAAGATTTCCGGCATATAAAACTGCCTGATTTAAGTCCTCCTAACATAAAACCCCATCCTTTAGCGACAACTTGCTCGCCCTTCCTACTGATAGAAAATTGTTGGACTCGGAATTTGCATAGGGTTCTTTAGGGTCCTTCCGTCGGCAGTAATGGGGTGGTGAGAGGGGTGGGGTTCTGGGTGGGGTTTGGGGTGTGGGGAGTAGGATGAAAGGGACCGAGGGCAAGAATTAGATGGTGGAATGGGTAGGATAAGGGATTTTAAAGTGATGGAGTTGAGTAAACCTTCTCTGTCTGACCGAGCAGACCCATAAATCGCAAGCAAGTAACCGCCTCTACAGGGCCGTCCCATGCAATGAACAGATGCTCTCCTACTGCAGACAGCGCCTCACCACACGCAAGCACGGGGAAGAGTGTGTAGGCTTGGTTACCGGATAGGAACCGTATTTGCGTCACTCCACCCAATTAACAGGGGTACCATACTATGCTCCATATCACTCAGTAGTCTGGTTATATGGTTACCAACCAGCATTGTAAATTATTTCCTGGGTTAAAGGAAACCATTAGCCTTGTCATTCAGTGTACAGCCATCTGATGCAGAAAGAAGAATAACAAAAAGTAGCTAAAGGATGGGAGAAATAGAAAGAGAGGAGAGCAGATACAGAAAAAAAAATGAAATAAGTGAAGGAAGAAGTAAGTAGCACTACATCAAGTGAGTACAAGACGGTCGCCACCATCTACAACCACAAATGAAGGGTAAAGGGAGGTATGCGGTTGGAGCTAGGATACTGAGAGGACTGAATTCCAGAATCTCAGAAGTGAAATCCAAAAAAAAAACTGCGTGACATGGAGAACAAATGCTAGACTGAGCGAGCTAAAGAGCTGCAAAGACTGGCTGATATTACCGACCAACATGGATTCTACAAGCCCACTGAAAGGGCCAACGAAACGCAGCACAAACCCTGTTCGATCAGCAGAAGGAGAGCTCCTAAAAGATAAGCAAGCAATCTTAGAAAGATGGGCGTAACACTTCAACGCCTTAAAGAATCGAAGAAGCCCAGTACAGCACAATATCCTTGATAACATCCCAAATACCCCTCAAGCGACAGATCTCGATGTCCCACCTATACTTGCAGAAACTATTCAGGCCATCTCCTCCCTAAAAAATAACAAAAGCCCCAGCCCTGATGTCATACCATCTGAACTGATCAGAAGGTGACCAGTTACTGCACCAGTGCCTCCATAATCTCATACTGACAATCCGGGACCAAGAGCAAATTCCATCTGAATGGCTGACTTTTGATATTGTAACCACCTACAAGAAGGAAAGGGACTGCTCAAATTGTAACAACAGCAGAGGCATCTCCCTCCTTGTGAATGCTAGTAAAGTACTATCTATCTACTGTATCTATATACCTAGGCTGCTTCCCCCAAGGAAAAGGAGGCAGCCGAGACACGACGACACACTCCCAATTTACTCATCCATTCAAACACATTCATTCGCATCTTAGCCCCAAAGGGGAGAACGGACAGATCCTCACCGCACCACATCACACGAGTGTCAACTGCGCAGTGCAATCAGTGACATCCGTAGCAGGGCCCGACAGCAGAGCTGGTTTATCCCTGCCACATCGTAACAAACCCATCCCCTTTCCCGCATCTGACCTGATTAGCTGATCAGACCAAATGCGGGAGAATATCCCCTCAGGGCTGTGTCATTATTTATTCATTCACAGTTTCTCTCCATTTATTTCTGTCACGCACAGCCACTCTTCCTTGCACAACAGACATCTCTTTCGCATCCAAGGCTCTCTTCACACTGGCCATCCATGCTATTCGTGGTCTCCCTCTCAGCTTTACACCTCTCACATCAGATCTAGTTATCTTTTTCACCAATTGCACATTATCCATTCTCACCATATGCCCAAACCATCGCAACATCCTCTGCTCAACTCGATCAGCCATCTCCCGAACAACTCCAGTTCTCCTTCGCACTTCATCATTTCTCACTCGATCCATATGCGTCACTCCACATATACTCCTCAGACACCTCATCTCCTTTATATTCAAACTTTTCCTCTGTGCTACACCCATATTCCATGTTTCAGCCCCATATAACGCAGTCGGTACCACAACACCCTCATACAGCCTTCTCTTTACATCCATTCTAAGCAAACGACATCTAAACACTATTTTCATTCCTCCCAGCACCTTTCCTACTTCACTCATTCTAAACTTCACTTCTGCATCTATTCTTCCATCCACAGCAACATGTGACCCTTAATACTTAAAACACTCTACAGTACCTCCTCAAACAACTCACCATTCAAAACTATATTCATCCTCCTACCATCTACTGACCTCGTACACTTCATCATTTTACTCTTATTCTCATTTACTTTCAATTTCCTCCTTTTACACACCCTTCCAAACTCCTCTACCAACTGTTTCAGTCTCTCCTTTGAATCAGCCACCAGTGCAGTATCATCTGCAAACAGCAGCTGATTCAGATTCCACTCTCTACCATCAACATTTACCAGACTCAGACCTCCACCTAAAACTCTTGCATTCACCTCCTTTACAGCACCATCCATATAAGTATTAAACAACCAAGGCGACATCACACATCCCTGTCGCAGCCCCACTCTCACGGGAAACCAATCACTCACAGTATTTCCCACTCTTACACACGCCCTACTATTTACATAAAAACTTTTCACCCGTTTTAGTATCCTTGCCTTTCGCTAAATACTTTTCACACACTTGTTTCACAGCAAACACCTGATCCACGCATCCCATCCCTCTCCTAAAGCCACACTGCTCATCACCAATCACTCCCTCTGTACCCTATCTAACTCTCTTAATTAACACTCTACCATACACCTTACCTACAACACTCATCAGACTTATACCCCTAAAGCTAGTACCTTCATACTTATCACCCTTGCTTTTATACAACGGGACCACACAAGCACTTGACCAGTCAACTGGCACAATACCTTTCATAAAGCACACATTTAACAATCTTACTAACCAGTCAACAATAGTTGCTCCAACACCCTTCAGGAATTCCACAGCACACAGTAAAGTACTAGCCAAGATTAAGGTGACCAGAGTCCCGCTTTTAGGCGGACAGTCCCGCATTTTGGACGTCCGTCCCGCTTTTTTAATTGTGACTAGAATGTCCCGCTTTTTTAGCAAATTATCTTAATTGTCCCGCTTTTAGAAACTCACTGTTGCATTAAATATATCATGACCTTCTTTTATGAAATTTGGATGAATTAGAAAAATTATGCATAATCCTAACCAAATGAAATACCGAATTATTAACACAAAATCTGTAATGCTCACTAGCTGGTAACTTTGGTCGACTCATTCACTGTACCGTACGGTATGTTCGAAGTTCGTAGGAGACGTTAGTGTTTGATTAGCAGCCTCAGTTGGAGGTGTAGCGCAGCAGCGGTCGCTGTCAATTAGTCAGTATCTATCTGTCTATCTATCTATCTATCTCTATCTATCTATCTATATATATATATATAGACACACACAAGCACACGCGCGCGTCCCGCTTTTGGCTTCATTAAATCTGGTCACCTTAGCCAAGATAATATTATCCAGACTGACAAAACATTTGACTGAGTCAACACTCCCTGAAATAACAATGAGGATTTCGGAAGGAACGAAGTACCTGTGATACGATTTTTGTTGCCCGACAAATACAAGAGAAATGCCACGAGCAGAACATTGACTTGTATACTGCAATCATCGAGCTTGCAAAACCATTTATCCATGTCAACAGAGAACTTTAACAGAATGCTCTGTCAAAATCTGAACTTCCAAACAAATTTCTTACCATCCTAAAGAGCCTGCATGACAAAAATGAATGCTCGTGTGTCCATAGGTGGAAGCAAATCCGAACCCTTGAATGTGGATGTGGGTATAAAGCAAGAATGTGCCCTGGTCTCTGTCATTTTCAACATGTATCTCATTGCAGTCACCTTTTCAAGCCACCAGCAAATGAATCCTGATGATGGAATAAAAATCCAGTTCCCTTTAGACGGTAACTTATTTAATCTCACACGTCTTCAGGCAAAGACTGAAATGGCTCATTTCCTAGAGCTGCAGTATGCTGATGACTATGCTGTCCTGGCACATACCCCAGAAGCCCGACAACAGTCTCACACCATCATTTCCAACATATCATGCAATGGGGCTTCGAATAAATGTCAATAAAACAGAAATAATATCTCAGAGAAGCAACACAGCAGAGTCTCTTGTTTTTCAGATTAATGGCGAAAACGCAAAACAAGTGGAGAATTTTACCTACATTGGAAATGTGCTCACAGATAAACATAACACTGACGCAGAAGTACTTGCACGAATCAATTTTGTCTCAGCCTCTTTTGGAAGTCTCAGATCCAGTCTTTGAACACACCAACTTGAGAATCGAGACGAAGGTACCAGCATAAATAGCTATATGTCTCTCCACCTTCTTATAAGGTGCTGAATCTTAGGCTACTTAACAGCATCGCATCAAATATCTAGAGTCTTTTCTCATCCGACGCTTACAGTGCATCCTTGGGCCCACATGGAAGGATAAAGTCCCTTTCTCATAAATTCTCCAGTAGGCAAAGTCACCCATCATAGAAACCATGTTGGCTATAAAAAAGCTTAGATGGGTCGGACACGTGTCCCGCATGCCTGAGTACCACCTTCACCACCAGGTTCTGTATGACCAACTCCCTGCAGTGCATCGCAACCCAGGGAAGCAAAAGAGGAGATATAGAAATCATATAAAGACAACCCTGAAGAAATGCAACATCATGCCGAAACATCTTGAAACCAATGCCTCTGACAAAAAACAATGGCGAGCCCTCTGCAGCAAAGGAACTACTCATCTCAAAGAAGCTCGAAACTTGGCCAGAGAAGAGTGTAGACAAAGAAGGCACAATCAAAACAGTTCTCCCAGCCAACCCGAACTTGACATACTGACTGAGTGGTAAAGTTCGTGGATCCAGAATTGGTCTGCATAGTCAAACACGTTGGCACCAAAGACTGAGAAACACTCCGTCTTAGTGAGTACAATAGCCGTCGTCGTCTGCAATAGAAGGTCAGCTTTAAATAAGTACAGAATTGGGAGGAGTTGGGGTAGGGAATGCAGGGTGTTGAGAAGGATTGTTGAGAAGAGGAAGGGTTTCTAGAAGTAAGATGAATGGGAAGGATATGGAATATGTAAGAATATAGATATGAGGCGAGAGAGGTAAAGGTTTGGGGTGTAGGGAGTGAGACAGGTGGAGAGTGGGGTAAGAGGACACAGGATTTTTTTTTTTTCTTTTTCTCAAGGGTCTCGCAATGTTTTGTTCCATCATCTCCTTCAGACTTCTCTGTTTATCTCATTTTTGTTACTCTGTCTCTTCCTGAACTTATTAAAATCCCTTAAGTGGTCTCTCTCTCTCTCTCTCTCTCTCTCTCTCTCTCTCTCTCTCTCGTTTTTCCAACCCTAATTACTCCCTGCTTTTTTCCTCATCATCACGTTCACGTCCAATCTTTTCCTTCTAGGTTATTCATCAATCGGTACAGCGGCCCTCCGACTGTGGACTTATTAAGATGGAAACTAACATCTAAACCTTACACGTAAAGATCTGTGAGTATAGACGTGAAAAAAAAAAAAAATTACTGCAATATAATAGGACCAGGTAAAATAGGAGATTAACTCCTTTTTCATTTTATTACCTGTCTCTGCCCCGGAGGGGCTCGAGGGCGGGTACTGTTTTCACTCGGTTTGTCTGTTTGTCTGCCTGTCTGTCTGTTTGTCTTTTAACACCTTTACGCGAAAACTACTGGAGCGATTTTGACCAAAATTACAGGGATGATGGCCGATGACCTTCTGATCACCCGATTAAATTTTGGGCCAAACTGGGCCAAGGTCCAGGCTGTAGCCCCCCCCCCAAAAAAAAAGCATTTTTTTTGGCCATAACTCCTTTCAAATTCGTCATATCGACATGAAGCCAAAACTTAAAGGTGCTTCTATCAAATCTGCATCCTGTAACATGACTTATTACATCAGGGGGGTCACCACCCAGTTAGCGGTAGGGGGGACCAATGTCAGGTGGGTCGGGGCTAAAATTTCCAATGGGCATAAAATCGTCAATTTTCACCTTATTTACTCCAAATTTGATATGTGACATCTTTGACTAGATATCCTGTTGTGTTTATATGTCAGCGCTAAAACGACTGCCGGCGACGGGTTGGCTGCGCCTTGGCACCGCTTCTTGTTCTTCCTTTCTTTGAATGACTTTATTCAGGTAAGGGAAATTTTTTTGAACTGGAGGTGTTAGAAATGGCCTCAATCAAACCCTTCACCAGCCCAGCTGAATAAAATAATTTAAAGAATCATCTGGAAGAAGACTGATTTAAATACAGAAATGATATGGGGTGGGAGAAGTAATAGCTGGATAAGCCTTACTCGGAAACTGCAGCAGTCAGAGGAAAGGACACGAGAATGAACCTCCCTTTCTCATCCTCTTCCCAAACCTGCCCTCCCTCCACCCCGTAAAAATAAATAAATAAATAAATGAGCAAAATATGTAAGAACATGACAATCAATAGTACTAAAGGAAGAAAATGGGACAATGTAAAAGACAGACTGATACAAAAGAACTGATCAAACGCTAATAAACACTGCTAATATTACTACGAAAAGAAGGAAATTTGGTAGAACAGACAGATATTAGAATGCTGAAAAAACTTGAGAGTGCTCTGAGAGCGCATACCTCCGCCAATGCCACTGCAGGATCCAGATCCGGATTCGGATTCCCCCCCAAATTTAATCAACTTTGTTTTTGGCCCATGGCCCACCCTTCCACGACATTTCATTGAAATTCATTTGAGACCATTTGGAGATATCGTGTGGACAAACAAAGAAACAAAAATCCTGGATCCGGACGATGATCCGGATCACCACCAAAACCAATGGATTGTTCCTTGGGCCATATCCTACCCCTCCGAATTATTTCAGCAATATCCGTTCATAACTTTTTGAGTAATCCTACTAACAGACAAACAGACAAACAAACCAACCCCAACAAAAACATAACCTCCTTGACGGAGGTAACAAGTGAGCTTAAATACTCTGGACAGAGAGAGAGAGAGAGAGAGAGAGAGAGTCGAGCGACCGGGAGACATAAACAAAACATTCGCTCTTCCCTCCTCCAATCTCTTCCCACAATTCTTCTCTCTAATGTTTCCTTTCCTCCCTCTTCTAAACCGCTCTCTCTCTCTCTCTCTCTCTCTCTCCAGAACTCGGGCTATGACGAATGGTGAGGTCAGAATCTCTTCCTCGGGACCAAGATAGAGGTGGATTGACTTTCTCTCTCTCTCTCTCTCTCTCTCTCTCTCTCTCTCCAGAATTCCGGCTATGGCGAATGGTGAGGTCAGAATCTCTTCCTCGGGACCAAAACAGAGGCGGATTGACTCTCTCTCTCTCTCTCTCTCTCTCTCTCTCTCTCTCTCTCTCTCTCTCTCTCTCAGCTACACATTCTTATCTTGCTGTTCAGCGGTAGTAGCAAAGATTCTGAAATGTCTCTCGTCTCCTTTTCTCGTTCCTTCCATTTTCAGTCTCTCTTTACTATCTATCAGGCTTTCTGTCTGTCTATCTATCTATCTGTCTATCTTCCTGTCAATCTATCTATCCGTGACTGATATTTTTCATTTTATCAGTCTCTACTGCTTTCCCCCCTGCTTTTTCTACCCTTAATCTTTCGAACAAGTCTTCCGTATGTCTGGAATTCTGTCTGTATTTTTCTCTTTCTATCTATCTATTTGTCTGTCATATACCTGTCTATGCATCTATGAATTCATGTATCTATTTCTCATTTCAACAATCGTCTATCACTTACTTCATTTCCATATTGCCCTAGCTAGAACATCTCCCAATTTCTATTTTAACTTTCTCCGTTCTCCCTCGTTCTTCTCCTCTCTCTCGTCCCCACAAACAACATACGCTAGAGGCAGAAGGTTGAATGTGTGGATTTGGGATCGCTTGCACAGTCGATTTCTTGGCTTCTCAGTGAAAAGAATCGCCATCAAGGTCCGCTTCACTGGGGAGGTATGGATATTGCTGAGGTTTCCAGGGTTACCGTTTTAATAATGTTCGTGTTAACCCCTTCAAAAGAGTGAAGGCATTTTTATATTTTCCATGCGCAACCAGACCGTTCTTATTATTAGTGGACATTTGTGTGGGGAGGGGGTTGGTGGTAGCCAATACCCACTTTAGGCACAAAATGATTCACAGATTTGCTTGACGAGTGATGAGAAAGGTGGGTGGTGAACTGAATTAATGGAAGGGAATGAATGATTATATGTGTGTGGATGGAAGAATGAGAAGGTATGTAATGGATGTGAAAGCATACGGAAGTTGGGGGAGTGGCCTTTCTGACCACCATTTGGTGGTAGTGAAAGTCAAAGTACAAACGCAATGGATGAACAGAAGGAGTGAAGGACAGGAGGAAGTAGTCCATACAAGGAGGGTAGACTGGTAGCAAGAAGATGGGGGGAGTAGAAGGTGTGTGCAAGATATTCACAAGAAATCTGTGCTACGTGTGAGGTGGTGTATGGGGTGAAGAGAAGACGAAAGGGGTTGCAAGGAACAGCATGATGGAATGAAGAGTTGAGACAAGCTGTGATGCAAAAGAAGAAATCATATAGTGAGTGGATGGGAAGCAGAGGCATAGAGGAAGTTGAGAGACGGAAGAGAGAGTTATATGTAGCTTGGGAGAGAGAAGTCAAAAGATTAGAAAGATAGTAAGATGAGAGTGGATGAGGAATTTGGAAGGAATTTGAGTGTAAAATGGAGGGCATGTAAGAAAATGTTCTAGAAGGAGGTAAAGAGAGTTAGACAGGATGATAAGGGAGTTAGTAGGAGGGTGAAAAATAAAAATGGTAGAGTGATAGTGGAGAAGGGAGATAAAATGAGCAGATGGAAAGAACACTTTAAGGAACTGTTAACCATAGTGAATGAAAGTAATGCGAGTATAAGCGGCTAGGGAATGGCTTGGAGAAGGAGGGAGGTGAGAAGTGAGGAAGAGATTAGTAGAATGGAAGTAGTGGAAGCAATGAAGAAAGTCAAAACGGGGAAAGCCCCAGGAACTAATAGAGTGTGTGGTGAAATGATGAAGCATGAGGGAAAGATAGTAGTAGAATGGATATTGAAGATGTTCAGACTTGCCTAGGAGAAAGGTAGAGTCCTGGAAGATTGGAAGTCAGGTATTATTATTCCCCTGTACGAAGGAAATGGGGAAAAAGAAGCATGTGGTACTCACAGGGGCATTCGTCTTCTTAGTGTAATAGGAAAAGTATATGGTAGATACTTACTAACAAGGTTAGGGAAATAACAGAGGAATTAGTTGGAGAAGAACAGGGAGGTTTTAGGAACGCAAGAGGATGTGTACAGTAGACCAGATATTCATCCTTTAGTCTTTAGTGAGAAAGTTTTTTGAGAAGGGAAAGAAGTTGTATACGGCCTTCATGGATTTGAAGACAGCATATGACAGAGTGGATAGACAAGAAAATTTTAAAATATTAAGAGTATATGAAGTAAATGGGGAGCTGCTGAATGTCGTGAAGAGTATGTATGAGGGTGCTAAGGCTGCAGTGCGTGTGGATGGCGAACTGAGTGAATTTTTCTATCTGAATATTGAATTGAAATAGAAATGTGTCATGTCTCCATGGTTATTCAGTCTGAATATGGATGGGGTTGTAAATGAAATACCAGGTAGGGCAGTGGATGTTGCAGCAGCCCTAATGAGAGAGGGCAGCGTTTGGAAACTTCCTGTACTGTTGTTTGGTGATAATACTGTACTGTTCAATGAAGACGAAAGGGAACTGCAAGGCCTGGTGAATGAGTCTGGGAGAGTGTGTAAGAAACGAAATCTAAAGGTGAATGTAGGAGTAAAGTTATGGTCCTCGAGAGAAATGAAGTCACTGAATGTTCAGCAAAATTGGATAATGAGGAAATGGAAAATGTGAATGCATTTAAATAATTGGGTAGTGTGGTAAGGATGGAAGTTTGGAGAATGAAGTGCTTGAAAGTGTACAACAGAGAAGAAAGACTGCTGGTTCTTTGAAAGCGGTTATAAGAAACAGGGAAGTGAGCATGGAAGTAAAAAAAGTTGCTGCATGATAGTACTGTGTTACCAACACTAAAGCATGCAAGCGAAGAATGGACTTTGTTGGAAGGACTCAGGTCAAGAGACAGAGCAGTGAACATTATTTATTTCAAAGCAGATGTGGAGTTACATGGAGAGACACTCTGACAATTGAGGAAGTGAAGAAGCATTGTGGTGGGGATGTGAATGTGACTGAAAGCGTTAGAAGAAACACACTGAGGTGGTTTCGCTATGTGGAGAAGATGGAGAGCGAGTCTAACAAGGAGAGTGAATATGAGTGAGGTGAAGAGTAAAAGAGGGAAGGGGAGGCCGAGGATGACATGGATGCATGGAGTGGAGATGTGTATGAGAGAGGGAGCTGTGTGCTGGAGGGAGGGCAGCGAAATGGCGGGGGACATGGAGACATGGAGGCGATTTGTTTGTGGCCACCCCTTACGGGATTAAGGCATCTGGCAACAGATAGAGAGATTATCATTATTATTGCAAAAGAAGTGGAAAGCAGAGTGACACAAGGAAGGAAAGTAGCTGGTGCAATGAAGGCCTTGATAAGAAACAGAGACTTGAGTGTTGCAGCTGCACGAGGCTTACATGATGGAGTGTTAGTGCCAACTTTAACATAAGGATGTAAGACTATGGTGTGGAATAAAAATGAGAAGTCAAGCGTGAAAGCAGTGGAGATGGGACTGCTAAGGAATGTATGAGAAGCACAGAGAGTGGATAGGATACGAAATAATGTGATTCGTGAAAAATGTGGAGTGAGGAAGTCTGTGGACACCAGAATCGAAGAGAGTGTACTGAGATGGTATGGTCATGTGGAGCAAATGGATAACAACAGAGTGGTGAAAATGGTATATCTGAGCGACTTTCAAGGAGGTAGGAGGCGAGGTAGGCCAAGGAGAAGCTGGCGGGATGTGGTGATTGAGTGTGTGAGGAAGAGAGGTTTGGAAGTCCATGAGGTTAGGGGACTGACAGGAGATCGAGCTGGCTGGATGAATAATGTGAGGAGAAACGCATGATCAGGGATTTGGCACCCCTTTCTAACGTGACAGCGTCCGGATTGACTCTATCGGATACGTTTATGTGAAACTACAGAACGTGGTGAATGTTTTTGGCGTATCAGATAGAGCCAGGATTCTGGGGGCCTGAATGATGAGTGAATGGAAGCATGGCCCATTGGACTAGGCAAATTTGGGCTGTCTGGACATTGCTACTCCTCACCCTGCCCTGTGGTGGGGAAGGAGGTCCAGGTGATGATGATTATTATTATTATTACTCGTTTAAAGGCTGCCTTTGGCGACCTTTCCACTCAGTGTAAAAGGGCCAGAAATTAGTCAAAACTCGGGAACCAGTGGCACGATTGAACTTGTTTTTCTTTTATTCTTCTAGTTCGAGCATTTTAACAGTACTTTGCTATTACAAAAGTTGCACTATTGCTCAGTTTTGGGTGTGTTACGGTAACTTCAATGCCCACACGGAAAGTGATCCGCCTAAAGGCCGCCGAAACCGCTCGATGTCACAAGGCCAGAAATGAGTCATAACTCGGAAACTGGTGGCCTGACTGGACTGGAAATTTTTTTATTCTTCAAGTTAGAACATTTTAGCGGTACCATGATCTAACAAAAATTTTCATTACAATGCGCCGTTTTTGTTGTGTTACGATCACAAACGGAAAAACCAACAAACATACAGAAATTGGATAATTATAAGGTAGATTGTTGTTGTTGTTGTTGTTGTTGTTGTTGTTATTATTATTATTATTATTATCATTATTATTATTATTATTATCCATCCATCCATCATCCTCTATATTGCCCCATGAGGATCGTAGGAGCCCGGGGCTAGACAAGTTGGTCCTGACATTACTGATATTATTATTATTAAGGTATTATTATTATTATTATTATTATTATTATTATTATTATTATTATTTCATTAGATCACCCTGGTAGCCATGGAGTTAACGAAGAGCATATCTGCCCCTTCAGTTCGAAAAAAAAAAACCTCCTGTGAACTGGACAAAATCGCCTTGAGACAATAAGAATACTATGTCTAAAAACGTCATCGGACTGAAGAGGTTTATGGTTAATGCGCTCGCCAACCTCGCCGCCAAAGATGACTGTGGAAGTGGAAACGAGGATTTAGGGAATTAGTGGTTGATAGTCTAGCAGAAAACGCCCACTGTGGAGGCCAAATGTCTGTGGTAGTTGACGTTAAGGAATCACAGACAAATTACACACACACACACACACACACACACACACACACACACACACACACACACACACACACACACACACACACACACAAAACACACACACAAACACACAAAACACACACACACACACACACACACACACACACACACACACACACACACACACTCTCTCTCTCTCTCCTACTTAACATACCCGCTAACAGAACTCTCTCTCTTCACTACTCACGCCGCTCTCACATTATTATAATTTCCTCTCCAAGAATTAACTCGTTGACAATAACAAGGCTTTAGTTTAGTCTGTTTTCCCACCTTCGATCCAGTTCATGGGATACCACTTGTAATGACAGGGTTGATGAGGACTCTATGTTAACTATGGGTGGCCAGGCTTAAATGTGGTAGCTTTACTTTTTTTTTTTTTTTTAGTTACCCTGTCGCAGTCCACTAACTCAAAATTTATCCATGACCCACACGTCTGCCACCCACTGTAATACGTGCTGAGAGAGAGAGAGAGAGAGAGAGAGAGAGAGAGAGAGAGAGAGAGAGAGAGACGGGGAGAATGGGGAGAACCTGTGGACGGTACTCGCCATCAACCTATCTTAGCCAACAAGGACACCAGACTGACGTGCTGGGAATAAAAGGTGAGATTAGTAAACAGAGCTAAAGATAAATAAGATAAATGACAACATAAATAACACAGAGCTGTTGGGTGGGTAAGGTTAGACAATAACAGCCAACTTTTTTATTAAGGTACTGCGTTCACGAAATGTGATATGTTTGGAAGGCGGGAGGGGGCAGGGGTGCTGAGAAAGGGGTACCTACAGCCTTGGAAATCCACAGATCTGACCTTTGTCTGTGTCTTAGGTGCTTAACAACAGCCAAATATTTGCTGGACCCTGCTAGCTGCAGGGGCTGGTCCATTAACACATTAAGCTCTAAGTCTCCTTTAACCAGGATAGTCACTCGTTGTAACCAAGAGAGAACTGGGTCAGACTGAAGCCCCCAGGGCGGCTCTATAAATCTTTTATGTGTCCAATTGGATGTAAGACGATGCATCCCAAGAAAATGCGTCATATTCACAAAACTCTTGAGTTAAGAATTTATATAAAAACATTAAGTCTCTTTATGCATAAGTAGTCAGATCCATATAATAACGTCCAGGGGTTGCATTTGTTCCATTTAAGGCTAAGAGCCCCCAAGGGTCCGCCAAGAAAAAGCTTGGCTGTTTTAGTTAGATATAGAACAGGGGTTCCAAACCAAGGAAGAATTTCCCTGTAGAGGTGAAAGCTAGGATTTAAGACGGGAAAAAAGACAAAGGACTATAAGAAGAATCAGCTATAGGAACCTTTGCTACTATTATGCTTGACTATATTTATCCCAAATATATAAAGAAAAAAGTAAAAAAAAAAATCGTTAGGCCGCCAATTGGAATTGCTAGACTGAACAAAGTTTCCAGATTCTAATAATTTGTTTAAAAGAGACCGCAGAACTGGGTGGCGACCAAGAACGGTCTTTAGTTGGCTTCCTCATCTCTTGCCTCACGTGAATCCTCAAAATTTTCTGTCTATAACTCTTTCTCTGGTGCCGATGATTCCAAACATTATCAGCCATCCATATATCTCATTTCAGCTAATCTTTTTCACCAGGTAATAAATGTCCTTAAAGTTAGTGAGTAATGATAACTTGAATTAAACTAGAAAAAATGATGGTGCTTAAAAAGATTAAGTTACTTGCATGTCTCTAGTGCGCATAGGGTTCGGGTTATTTGTCACATGGATAAAGTCTGAACAAATACAGTGGCAACGTCTCTCCTTTGCTTCATTTATTCTCTCAAGCCCTCTTCATGTGATATGTTATGATGATGGTGATGGTGATGATGGGCTGTTTATGTCCTGTGTATGTCAGGATCTATTTGTTCCATCATCATTTACGTCATTTTTTACAACAAAAAGTGACTAATCTCTGGTGATTACTAGTAGGTTATGCTATCTATAACCCTGCTGGTAGGTTACGTACTGTGGTAATAGCTAATTGTTCTATAATGCTACATTGTGTTTGTGGAAATTTGATGCTTTTTTCAGTATATGTGGGCGACATATTTTATCACGATGATAAACTATATGCTCTCTCTCTCTCTCTCTCTCTCTCTCTCTCTCTCTGATCTTCCCTTCCTTTACCTCCACTCTTCTTTCTACCTCAGCTACCCTAAATACTATCCATTTGTCTCTTCTTTCACGTCTCCCTTCCCGTGTTCTATCTCCTCTGTTCCCTCCCTCTCCTCCTAGTTCCATCCCCTCCCTCCCCTCCCCTCCCCTCCCCTTCCCTCTCCTCCTTGATCCATCCCCTCCCCTCCCCTCCCCTTCTTGATCCATCCCCTCCCCTCCCCTCCCCTCCCCTCTCTTCCAGTATCTTTCCTCTCCCCTTGCACTCACTCCCCTTACACCCCCGTCTTAAATAAAAGAAAAATTCAGCCATTTCTCTCTTGCAAAAACCTCACCCACCACTTTGCTCTCACCCAAATCTCCATCACTCGCCTCTCTCTCTTTCTATCTTTCTCTGCTTCACCGCCCAGACAACAAAAGCTCTCTCTGCTTCTTTCTTTCCTCCTGCTCTTTCCTTTTCTCCCCTTTTCTTTTCCCTCCCTACTCTAGTCGTTGATCCCTTCAGTTCGAAAGACGAGGGATGTTTTTTGCGCTGGAAACTGGATTGACAATAGGAAAAACAACAGGAAAAATACAGTCGCAGTTGTGAAAGGAATGTTGGAGGTTGCTTCTAAATCCGCACTACGAGAAGACCTTGCTATATGGCATATAATTATGTAGAGGTAGAAAACAATGGTGAAATCTTACTGAAGGAGTGAAGCCTTTCAACCCACACCTCTCCCTCTCACGTCCTTTCCCCTCCCTTACTATTTCCTTCTGTCCCTTCACGTGTCCCTTCTTTCTGTCCTCTCTGCTTTACTTCTTTCTCCTTTGCCCTTTCCTCCTCACCCCAATCACTCCCTTCTCATCCCCACTCATCCTCTCCCCTCCCCTCTCCGACTCTCACCTTTCCTCTCTCCTTCCCTTCCTCTCCCCTCCTTCCCTCCTTTCTCAGTGTTGGTGGGAATATTTTACCTGTCCCAGGTGACTTGTCTACCTTAGTTAAAAGTGTCTAAACGCCCCACTCAGAACAGTCGGAATCGTTCATTACATTCCAGTATATTCTATCAATCTACGAGCAATTTATCAATGCCTTAGTCCTGGAAGGGTGGCAACAATCGAATCGCCTCCACGTCACTCAGTCCTCCTGCAACAGGCAGCTCGCTCTTCAGTTCACATTTCATT
>NC_136976.1:58758858-58803858 GCF_032717465.1 Coenobita brevimanus
GCTCAAGAAATCTCCAACCATCTAGCAGCTGTGTGTAATTTGAGCTATAACTGTTGTTGCATTTTTCTTGTACTGTATAGCATAAGTTTAATTTGTAGGCCTAGTGAAGTTTTTGTAGTTCGTGTGGGGTTCTTTATGTCCAGTCATTTTTGATGATAGTTTGTATCTGTAATAATTTATCTGGCATTCACTGAGTATTATCTGGTATCTCATTTTATCAGGGCTGACTTAGATAAATTTACTCTTGCTAATTTCGTGTTAATAGAGGCTATTGCAGTTAACCATATATTTAACCTGTTTATTTGCCATTACATTATCCTTATGAGTCCTGAATGTTTTTTTTGTTAGTTTGAGCATTAAACTTTAACTTGTAATTTTACCTAACTCTTTTGTTTTGAACCTGGAACTTTACGGGACAGTAGTGACTCTTCGTATTCTCACTTAAAGTGTACATTATCTTTCTCTGTTCCGTAGTAACATAAATTTGGCGACCTCATATCAGGATATTCAGAGATATTTGATCATATCGCAGGATATTGTTTGATATTTTGTGACTGTGATATATTCATGATGGCTACTATTTCTACACTTGATGAAGCCAAAGATTTTTTTTGTCAAATGTGCAAACAGTGTGTGATATAGAAAACCAGAACAAAGAATGAACTTAAGCTTGTTGCTCAACAATTGAGAATTGCAGTTTCACTCTCATCATTCTAACAGATCAAATTGTTGGCATGATTAATAAAAGCTTGTACATGTAACTCCTCCAAATGAGCAAACGCAGATTGAATTAGCTAAGTTACAGCTAGCCTGCAGGAAGCTAAGGCTAAGGAGGCGGAGTCTCGTGTGAAGGAAGCTGAAATTCAGGCAAAAGCTAAGGAGGCTGAGGCACAAGTTGAAATTGCTAGGATTCAGGCAGACCATGAGTATCGCATGAAACAAGGTGGAACTGGATCATCTAGCTCTGATGGTTTTGATGTGGCTAAAAATGTTAAACTTGTCCCTCCTTTTGTAATGAATCTGATTTAACAAAGTATTTTCCAGTTGTTTGAGAGGGTAGCTACAGGTTTTAATTGGCCTAAGGAGTATTGGCCCAGTTCTCCTTCAAACTGTTCTCACCGGTAATTAGCTCAAGTAACTTATGCATCTTTGCATCAGGATCAGTCTGATAATTATGATGTAGTTAAGAGCTTGATTCTTAAGGCCTATGAGCTTGTTCCTGAAGCTTATAGAGTAAAATTTAGGACAACTTATAAGCAAGATAAGCAATCCCATGTTGAGTATGCAAAAATCAAAGAAGATCTGTTAGAGCAGTGGTTAAATTCTAAGAATGTGGATTCTGATTTTGGTAAATTTAAGCAGATGATTTTGCTGGAGGATTTCAAAAGGTGTATTAGTAAAGATGTAAGCCTATATCTTGATGAGAAAAGAATAGATAATTTGTCTGATGCTGCAGTTTTAGCTGATGAGTATGTTCTCACTCACAAGAGATATTCTAGAGAAAAAGGGAAAGCTGAGAGTAAGTACGTTGCCTCTACTCAGAGTACAGGTAACAGGAAAGAGAATAAGGATGATGTTTCTCAGGAAGTAAATACCAGCTTCACCTCTAGATTTCAGAAAAGTAAATGTACTTATTGTAGTAAGCTTAGTCATACTACGGAGAAATGTTTCAGGAGACAGCGTGATGTGAACAAAAAGGAGTCTTTAAATATTCAGTCAATTGGTCTAGTGTCCACTCTTGAGAGTTCCCAGAATTCTTTAACTGAGTTAACTGAACCTGCTTTGAGGGTAACTTAAATTCTCATGATGGAGCTCCTCTTTTGAGCAGTAACGTGGGTGACACTCTCAAGAGTTCATGTGCTAATTTCCTGTCTGATGGTTTTGTCAGTCCTCTGGACAGTAATGACAGGAAATCAGTTAAAATATATCGTGATACAGGTGCTTGCCAATCCCTTATGCTGACCAGTGTTCTGGGCTCTAATTTTAATTCCTCTGATGAAACTGTAATCTTACAAGGTGTAGGGAATAATTACTTCTCTGTTCCTCTGTGCAGAGTGAATTTAGAGTCTGGTTTTGTTAATGGTTCTGTTATGGTTGGGTTGGTTGAGACACTGCCAATGTCAGGTGTAACTTTCTTACTTGGAAATGATATTGGTGGAAGTCAAGTGTGTCCAGCTCCTCAGTTGTCTAGTGAGACAGTGGCTGCGTCCCAGGATTGTGATGTCCCTGATGTGTTCCCTGCATGTGCTGTCACTAGGGCTAAGTCTAAAGTTACTGGTGATTTAGAGGATAATGATGATGATGATGTTATCCTAGCTGACACTTTTCTTGCTAATTTGGACCACTCACCAGATGAGGCAGTACCCCGTAGTGTTGATAATTTGTCTCGTCAAGAGTTGGTTGAGTTGCAGGTTGCTGACCCTGAGTTGAAAGGTCTAGCTAACTCTGCTTACAGTGAAGAAGAGTCAGCTGGTGCTCCTACTTGTTATTATGTAAAGTCAGGAGTACTTATGAGGAAGTGGAGACCCCCAACAGCATCAGCCGACTGTGAATGGGAGGTTGTACATCAAGTTGTCATCCCTCGTGTTTGTAGGCAGGATATCATTAGAGTGGCTCATGATTCCAGTTTGGCAGGACACCTTGGAGTGAGGAAGACTGTGGCACGCATTTTGAAACACTTCTACTGGCCAGGTATCTTCAGGGATGTTTCCTGGTATTGTAAGTCTTGTCACACCTGTCAAGTTGTGGGGAAGTGTAATCAGACCGAAAAGGTTGCACCTCTAGTTCCCATTCCTCCTTTTGAGGCGCCTTTCACCCATGTGTTGGTGGATATTGTGGGCCCTCTTCCTAAGACTTCTTCAGGATTTTCTTATGTGTTGACCATGATTGATATGGCTACTCGTTATCCTGAAGCCATTCCATAGAAATATCTCAGCAAAGAACGTGGTTAAGGAAATGCTAGGGTTCTTCACAAAGTTTGGTCTGCCCAAGGAGGTACAGTCAGACCGAGGAAGTAATTTCATGTCAAATGTTTTCAAGCAGTCTCTGAAAGAGTTGGGCATCACCCAGATCACGTCTTCAGCTTACCATCCCCAGACCCAAGGAGCGTTGGAGAGATATCATCAAACACTCAAATCGATGCTCAAAAAATACTGTTTGGAACATCAGAAAGACTGGGATAAAGGTCTTCCATTCGTTGTGTTTGCTGCAAGAGAATCTCCAAATGAATCACTGGGCTTCTCACCTTTTGAACTACTGTTTGACCATGAAGTAAGAGGACCCCTTAAGCTACTCAAGGAATGCTGGCTGTCGGAGGAAGATGACGTCAACCTGCTGGAGTATGTGATGAAGTTCAAAGAACAGCTGTCCACTGCTTTACAGCTGGCGAGAGAGAATTTAGGAGCTGCTCAGGAGAAGATGAAGACTTGGTATGACAAGAAGTCCAGGTTACGCCACTTTCAGCCAGGAGATCAGGTTTTGATTCTGCTACCTGTGCATGGGCAACCTCTTCAAGCCAAGTTTAGTGGCCCTTATTTCGTGGAGAAGAAACTCAGTGATGTCAGCTATGTCATCGCCACACCAGATCGTAGAAAGAGCAAGCAACTATGTCACATCAACATGCTAAAGTTATATCACAGGCGGGACGAAAATAATCCAGTCTGCACTGTAGCTGTTCCACCCGAGTCTGCAAGTGAAGCTCTCCCATGCAGTATGAGCCTGAGTGATAGTTTGGGGAAGAATCCTGATATCATGAATGATCTCCAGACTAAGCTTTCTCATCTACCTCCCAAGGAAAGGCAGGAGTTTTCGGCATTACTGCAGGAGTACCCGCAAGTGTTCCGTGCTACTCCAGGAAGAACCACTGTGTTGATGCATGATGTCGATGTTGGAGACGCAAAGCCAATTAAATTGCCTCCGTACCGTGTGAACCCAGTGAAAATTCCTCTCATCCAGAAGGAGCTTGGCTACCTGTTGGACCACAAGATGATTGAGCCCTGTCAGAGCGAGTGGAGTTCTCCTGTCACTCTAGTCCCTAAGCCAGGTGGGTCACAGAGGCTTTGCATCGACTACAGACGTGTTAATCAGATAACCAAAACAGACACTTACCCTCTCCCTCGTGTGGAAGATTGCATAGACAAGATCGGAAAGGCTAGGTACATAAGTAAGTTTGATTTGTTAAAGGGATACTGGCAAGTACCTATGACTGAACGTGCTAGGGAGATCTCATGTTTTGTAACATTAGGAAAGACATTTGCATGTTCTGTAATGCCATGTACAGATTGTTTTAGAGTAATAAGAAATTTCCTTTGTAAATTTCTTTTTTCTTTGTGGGGAGGTGTTACATAGCCTATGATTTCATCATCCTTTGTGTAATTTTAACGCACAGTTGCTGCATGTTTGATCACGAGCGTGTTCGGCCTCAGTCCCCCCCTTCTACCGTTATAGTAGAGTAAGTCGTTCTCTCTGTTATACTTTGCGGGATTTTCAGCTCTCTGTCCCCATGGCTTCATTTGCGCGTCCTTCTTACAAGTTGTATCAGGCTCTGCTGGCCCCTATATAATGAGCTCAATCTCTGCATCATTGCCACTTAGATCTGCTCCTCATTTTGTTCACATCTCTGTCCTCCCCTGTACAGATATTATTATTGTGAGTGCTCAAGAAATCTCCAACCATCTAGCAGCTGTGTGTAATTTGAGTATAACTGTTGTTGCATTTTTTCTTGTACTGTATAGCATAAGTTTAATTTGTAGGCCTAGTGAAGTTTTTGTAGTTCGTGTGGGGTTCTTTATGTCAGTCATTTTTGATGATAGTTTGTATCTGTAATAATTTATCTGGCATTCACTGAGTATTATCTGGTATCTCATTTTATCAGGGCTGACTTAGATAAATTTACTCTTGCTAATTTCGTGTTAATAGAGGCTATTGCAGTTAACCATATATTTAACCTGTTTATTTGCCATTACATTATCCTTATGAGTCCTGAATGTTTTGTTGTTAGTTTAAGCATTAAACTTTAACTTGTAATTTTACCTAACTCTTTTGTTTTGAACCTGGAACTTTACGGGACAGTAGTGACTCTTCGTATTCTCACTTAAAGTGTACATTATCTTTCTCTGTTCCGTAACAATATATATATATATATATATATATATATATATATATATATATATATATATATATATATATATATATATACAGTATGTATTGTATGTATGTATAAACTCACCCTCGCCAACTCTGAAGCCTTAATAAACAATAATGGAACCATACACATTATGGAGGAGCAAGCAGAGAACCTAGTAAAACATTATGCATCAGTGCACAAGATCACCACTTCACATGGCCGAAACAATCACATACGAACATACAAAAACATACAAAACATACAAAAAATCAGAAAGAACAGAAAAAAGGAAAAGAAAAAACACAAGCAACTTCCTTGTTCACCTTATGTCCAGCAAATTAAAAAAAAAAATGAATCAGAACAAAACTAGAATGATAAAGATTCACCTCACACATCTTGTCACCATAACACACCCTCTCTGAAATCTACAGCTTTCCTTGGACCCACAATGAATTCCCTGTTGTGGAGAATGCGTTGTGGTGGTGTTGTGGATGTGAAGAAAACGTGTTGGGAGAAATAGCCTCCGATTATGTAATCTTGCAGAGAGAGAGGGAGTGGGGATTTAAAGATTGATTATAGCATGTTTGCTCTAACCTGTCAAAAACCTTACATCTCTTTAATGTCAATTGATGGGTAAATGTTGTCGGAATGGATAGCGGATTTGATCAGAAACCAGGGAGACTCATTCCTACCTCGTAACTAAGAATCAATGAAGTTCATGTAACAACGACTTAGTATTCATATAGTGGTAGTAACCCAGTTCCCGAGAAGAAAACAAACAGACTACAGGAACGCGTATACCAGTCAAGTGCAGGGTATGAGGAGAAGAGTAAGGTCAAGGATGAGAATATGATGGAAAAGTATTTAAGTGAACTGAAGAGAGGAAAGTCTGATGGCAAAAAGACAGGCGGAAATGGAGGCGATTTATTCGTGGTCACTCGTGGTATCTGGCTGTAGATGCGTATATAAAGGAATTAAATTTATAAAAACAAAACAATCAAGAATGAGTGGGAAAGTGCTGGTGGAACAGATTCTAAGTAATTTTCCCTTTCATCTGGTAGGGATATCCACAGGCAGCCTCCCTACAGATCCTCCTGCACCATTTAGATTTATGAATTCTAAGTGGCAGTTATCGTTGTGCATGATTTCTAGAATGAATAAAAGAGAATAACTACGTGAGAACAAACAGGATTGTAAAGTGAAGGAACTAGCTATACCTAGTCGACGTGAATAAACAGCAGAAAGAAAAATAAATGAATTGAATAAAATTATAAAACACAGACAGACAGACAGATAGATACACACACACACACACACACACACACACACACACACACACACACACAACACACACGCACGCACGCACCCACCCACCCACCCACCCACCCACACACACACACACACACACACACACACACACATTCGTGAAACTTTGACCCTGTGAGCAATGGGAGGCTGTCAACCACAACACCTCGGCGACTATAGTTAATTCACTTTAAGTTGAAGGAGATTTTCGTCCACAGTCCATGCGAGTAGTGCAGTGGTAGAATTAGAGAATGTTATTGTTTTACTTCCTTTCCATGGCACTTTGTGACTATCACCATATTTTGATATTCATCTCTTGCAATAGCTTAGTATTTAAGAAGAGATGGCATAGTTGAAGTGAAGCGAGTATAGATACCTCAATCGGTTTCATGCTGGATTTATGTCCAGAGGACGTTCTGTTATGAGTTCGAACCCTCTGACTGCTACTGAGTTTGTGCAGTGTATAGTCTATTCTCATAACCTAACATCTGTTCGAAACAGTTAAATAACCAAACCTACATCACGTCAGTATCTACTATCACTATCGGTATATTCTGTTTCACCTTCTGTGCCTTGTCTTTGTCCTTTCTCTTTCTTAACCTGAACCAAATCACTAATGTCTTTTGTTTCATCAAAAGTGCCTTATGCCCATCCTACCCTCATCCTAACCCACTTTATGACTTACGCCATACCTCTGTCTAATAGTGTACCACTCATCTGTTTCACCGTCTGGAACTTATATATGTCCTTCCCTCCTCTAAACCTACACTGCACCACCGTCTAGTACCACTGTCATCTGTTTAACTGTCTAGGTCTTGTTGTCGGACTCAACAGCTTGGGTGTTCTGGTTTTTGTATTACCTGCCTAATCCCCTGTGACTTTATGACACATCTGCCTACTACCACTGTCTTCTGTTTCCCCGTCTGTCCCTTTTACCTGCCCTCCCCCATCTTCCGCTTCACCGTCTGTGCCTCGTATCCGTCCTGTCCTCCTCCTAACTTACACCATACTGCCGTCTTATGCCACCGTCTTTAGTTTCATCACTGTATATATCTTGTTTCCGTCCTACCGCCTCCTGCTTCCCTTATGACTTTGGGCCTCATAATAATTCTCACTAACGTTATTCATATATTTTTAGTACCTACATAGTTTACCTCGGTAACATACAAATGGATTAATGTGTCCTGTGCAAGATAACTCAGTGAAGAAGAGGTGTTACGAAGTTTGCTGTGACACTTTTTATCCTGCACAACACGTAGCATATTCCGTGCCATTAGGATGCTCTCCAGCCTCTTCCTTCCAAATGCGACAGTTACACGTAAGATAGTTGACAGCACTTATTTTCTTTATATCCGATTTCTAAATACTTAAGTCACTGGGGTGAAAATAGGCTTTCAATGTCGTTAATAGTTCGGGATAAGTATCTAATTCCTTATTGTGGATTGGTTTTATAATCTTATGGTGGTTTTATTTTACTAGAGAGCTGCGATGGCTTACTGATTAGCATTTTCATCTTGAGACACGTATTCCACTAGTCCTGGGTTCTAACCAAAACCGTGACGGTGGGTGCTGATAGTATGCCCCTTTCGTTTGTTACCAATGTTTGCACCCTGTCCGTCCTTCCGATAACATACAGTATACAGACTCTGATAAACACAGACACAGCCATTACAACATTTCAGCTTTCACAAACTCCACCACCATATTCATAGCAGGTCAGCATAAAGAAAAGGTTAACTCTGAGCACCAATTTTCCGCAGAGAGAAGGTCCTGCCCGACAGTGACCTAAAATGGACTGATACAGATATGGATACAGAAATATTTTTCTGGATCTGGACACTGAAGTCAGGGAAGGACTTTTAAGAGACTACTCGTACGCGTCAACTGACGAAGTAGACCCACTTGATCTAGAAGCACTCCGTCATTAGACGACTGCGGTAGCTGTTTTTCTTCTGCTTCCGGTACCTATCTCCTCTGCATTCGTGATGCTAATATCATTCCCCCAAACCCTGAGAGGAGAAACAATGGCGAATGACTGAATAAGGGTTATACTACAGCTCTTGGAAGTGGGAAAGGAAGAGAGATGGCTAAGAAAAATATTTGGACTGTTTCATGCACAATATGGTTTTGATAGATTTAGGAAGGCTGGGGGCAGACAAAAGGAAATGATAGTAGTTATGCAGTTGCTGATAGGCGACGTGCCTGAATCCAAGCACTGCTATCATACAATGTAACCAAACCAAAGTGCGAAATGAGATATTAATGTAATGCTGTTGTACACAGTGTAATCTTATATGCATAATACTAAACCGAGTACCAGCCAAATTTTATATATATATATATATATATGTGTGTGTGTGTGTGTGTGTGTGTGTGTGTGTGTGTGTGTGTGTGTGTGTGTGTGTGTGTGTGTGTGTGTGTGTGTGTTAAAAAAATTGATTCGTTAATAATTAGGAAAACTTTTGTTGCGATACATCACGACCCCTATCACGTTCTCTCATCCTCCCAAGTTCCTGTTCCGAATATAAATGGCGTAGATTAAATGAGTTTTGGCAACCCTTTGAGGGTAAGCGACTCATTGAGAATTCATAAAGTCTTTCCTATCTTTGGTTCTGTGTCCTTGGGCCAACCAGTTTGGGCACACGAGATCCAGCACTGACCAGGCTGCCATGATCCTTATTTTGGATGGATACTCTATACAAGTGATACTAACACTGAATCGCTGCGAGAGAAGTTTGAAGAAAGTACGATAAAAATATCGCACTTTCAAACTCTACCGTATCGTACCATGTGCAACAAGTCTGTACCCTAATTTCGTACCTTACCCTTCGCCAGAAACTTTCGCAACATATTGTACTTTGTACCTAAATGCACAGGATACTACCAGCTTTGCCTGTCGCATCACTCCACCGTTGCATTCCCCTCTCTTCTCTTCCTCTTTCCCTGTCTTCCTTCCCTAACTCATCTCCCTCCTCTTCCTTCTTGCCCCGCCAGTCATCGGCCACAAACATGTACACATACATGCCTGCGCGCTTACACACTCATATTTACCTACTCACACTAACACAAACGATAGATGCAACACACACAGACACGCACACACACAGACAAAGACACAGACACAGATATAGACACAGACACAGACACAGACACACACACACACACACACACACACACACACACACACACACACATACACACGCACGCACACAATTTAATTCCCTCGCAAAGCCATTATCTGTTTCACCCTCACGCTAAATATAAACTTTTGCCCACCATTTAATTAAAAGCCTTTCCACTTGCCCACCTGCGGGTCCACGAAGAGCAGGGGAAAGGGGTAAGACGAAGGAGAAGGATGAAGGAAGAGGGGGGAGAGAAAAATGAGGATTAGAAGAAAGAGAGAGGGAAAAAATATGGAGAGGAGAGTGCTTGACTGTCAAACAGGAAAATGTTCAGGGCAGAAGGAAATGGGCTCTACTGGAAGAGAGTAAAAGAAGTTGAAAATAGACCGTAAAGGAAGAAACAACTAAGGTAGAGGATAAGAAGGAAGAGAGAGGGAGATACATGGAGGAAGGGGAAGTGAAACAGGAAAGAAAAAAGGTAGAAGGGAAGGAGAAGATGAAATAAATAAGGTTCAGAGTGGAGAAATCTTAGAAAAGAAAGGTGAGAGGGAACCATTACAGGCAGACCCAAAACAAGTTGACAGACATCAGATAAATACTTATACTTTACACAATGCATAGGCCGAACTTTGACCTTGCCTTGTGACATAGACCGTCAAGTTAGTGTTCACAAACTCGAATTCCTTCATCCCTGCCTTACCCTGAAGCTTTCAAAAGACTGGCTTAATTTGGTTTAAACTGTTTAAGGTGATACTGCCATGCGACCTTAATCTCTGGCCTATGCGGTAGTTCTCAAACCAAACTCTTAACTGATCCTCAGCTTTTCCACCAAGCTAGGTCCAAATGAGATCAGAACTGTATTGGTTATTATGTTCACAAACAGATACACAGGAGTCATACATTGACCTTGCATCGTGACCTTGACATAAGTCGGATTTTTCTTTTTTGCCTTTCCTTCAACCTTTCCACCGACCTTGGTTTATATCGAATCAAAACTGTTTAAGCTAATCTTGCCATGTGTCGTTGACTTTGGACACAATCAGATGAACACTGTCTGAGAATACGTATACACAAATACTCGGTTGCTGACAATGTGCATACATACAGTATACAGCATAGACCCTTACACACATAGTCAGTAACAGAATAAGACACCGAGATGCTTCTCAGATTCTAAAATGGATGGGAGAAGAAGAGGTAGAAAGGAAGAGAAAAGGGAAACAAATGTAAATGGAAGAAGGAAGAAGCTACAGGAGGGGGGCAGGGAAGAGGAGGGAAGGAAAGGAGAGGAGAGGAGAGGGAGAGAGGAAGGAAGGAAAGGAGAGGAGAGAAAGAGAGGAAGGAAGGAAAGAGAGTAGAGGGAGAGAGGAAGGAAGGAAAGGAGAGTACAGGGAGGGAGGAAGGAAGGAAAGGAGAGTACAGGGAGGGAGGAAGGAAGGAAAGGAGAGTACATGGAGGGAGGAAGGAAAGAAAAGAGAGTACAGGGAGGGAGGAAGGAAGAGCGAGGGAAGTTTCGCAAGAGGAGATGAAGAGCAGAGGAAGGAAGAAAGGAAATAATGGTGCAAAAAAAGGAAGGAGGAGTAAACGGAGGAAAGAAGGGAGGGTAAAAGGAGGAAGAAGGAAGAAGAGCAATGTAATGAAGGAACAAGAGCCAGAGACGGAAGGAAGGATAGGTAAGGGAGGAAAGTGTGTACGGTGGTTAACAAAAAAGAAGTTAAAGAATGGATCATTAAAATGGATGAACAAGAATGGTTACGTGGATTAAACATTACACCACAAAGACGTCTATGTACATTTTAATTGCCACCAACAGTCAGCTCTATTAAGGTTAGGAAGAGACATGCCGAACTGGAGGGGTTAGCTATAGCCTTAGTGTCCATCAAGAGGAATTCTAAGAGATCCCTTAAATTGAATAATATTGGCGGTAAGTGGCAAAATGACCTTATGAGCGACGCCACAGTAATGAGAGAGAGAGAGAGAGAGAGAGAGAGAAGATGGGAGGAATATACTGACTAACAATAATTCTCTTTTAGTGGCCTAATGTATTATTTAGACAAGCTCTCCATTGTCTCCCCTCCCCCCCATTCCATACTTTTAGTAGTTCCCCTTCCCACTTCATTCCACCCCAGCATCTGGGTCCTGGTTGTTTCGGCCTGAAGTCATTGAGGCCGTAACCTAACTAACCTAACCTAACTTAAGCAATGTGATCTTGATGAAGTTTGGTTATTTAGGCTGTTTAGGTCGTCAGGCGATTAAGCCGTTTGCCAATTTGGACGTTACGGCTTAAATGAATTACGACCGAAACGACCAGGACCACAGCATCTCCCTCCAACCCCGTCCTCCTCAATCAGTATCTGTGTCCATCTTTTCACATTAGGTTCATTGCAGGATCTGACCTTATCACTGGAGGGAGAGTGTTAGCCAGAGTTAACCCATCCTCATTTTGACGAAGTAGAAATGGGTAACAAGTAAGTGTAGTAAAGGTGATGCTAGTGAAGTCAAAGTGTTGCAGTGGCTATGTCTGCGTGTGTTAGTCAAAATATGGCGTCAGTAAAACCGATAGGGTGCGAATGTATGCAAGTATATGGAAGGGCATACTACCAACACTCACTTTAAATGTTCACTACAATTTTGGCTGGAACATTAGCATCAGGGCACACGCTTCATGTGACGAGTACCTTACCGATCAAGCAATCTCAGCTCCACCCTATTCGGTATCTTGAGAAGTCTCCTCCTCTCCCGCCCCTTCCTCCCCCCCCCCTCACAACCCCACTACCTTTAGTATCTCCTTTTCCCACTTCCCATCCCATCCCTCCATCTCAAGTAGCCCCTTTCGACCATTCTTCACTCCATACTACCCTCCGGTATAGTCTGAGAAGCTACATTCTCCCTACCCCACCACATCCATCCTGACCATCCTGAGTAGCCCTCTCCCAGTTCCCATCCACCCTCCTCACAATCATAAGCAGCCTCTCACAGATTCCCCACCCCACCCCGCAATCATAAGTAGCCCCCTATTCCTCACCCCAACCCACCCCATCCCACGATCAAAAGCAGCCCTTCCCATCCCTCACCCCACCTCTAAATCCCATCAGTATATTTATCAACATTTTTAGTACGATGATGCCTTTATGCTTTCTTTAGGCCACAAACCTCTCACTTCATTCATATTAGGAGAGCTCCATAGTGGTGCAGGGATTAATGAGCGTCGTACCGAACATTAGAAATTTGAAAACTCTCTCATAAACTGAATAAAATCGTAGAGAGATAGCAAAAGTAAAAATGAACTAGAGGTCCCCCTAAGGGGGAAATCACACAGCGCGGCTCGGACTATGACCTTGACCTTGATCTACTTTCACCATTTTCGAACTCGTCGGAGATTTTCATCCCTACCACATACCTGCAAAATTTTGTGGTGATATGTTGAGCCATTACGAAGTTATCGTGGAAACAGACACACAGACCTTGACCTACTTTCACCAATTTTGAACTCGTAGATTTTCATCCCATCTACACCTGTAAAATTTTGTGATGATATCTTGAGCGGTTGCCAAGTTATCGTGCTAACAGCCACACAGACACACAGAGAGACAGACAAACTGAAAAAAAATACTCGCAGGAGATTTTCATCCCTATTACCCACCTGTAAAATTTTATGATGATATCTTGAGCGGTTGGGAAGTTCTCGTAGTAACAAACACAGACCTTGACCTACTTTCACCAATTTCGAAATCGTTATTGATTTTTTTTCCCTACTACACACCTGTAAAATTTTGTGCTGTTATCTTGAGCGGTTGCAAAGTTTCCGTGCTAACAGGCACACACGCAGACAGACACACAGTCAGACAAACTAAAAACAGTATCAGTTTCGCTATCGCGGCTGGTAAAAAAGGTCTTTATGCTGAAAGGGTTACTAAACTAGGAGGTGAGGAGGAAGGGGATTTGACAGGAAAAGGTAGCAGAGGAGGGATGGTGGAGGGGTAAGGGAAGGGGGAGGAGGAGAGACTGCGGGAGGGTGAGGGAAGTGAAAAGGGGGCCATGCTAAGGAAGGGAGAGACGACAGAAGGAAAGGGATAGACAATACTCGTAAGAAGGGAGGAAAGGGTGTGACGATAATAGGAAACGGTGACAATAGAAGGAAAAGAAAGGACACGAGGAAGCGAGAAACAAAAGAAAGAAAGGGAGAGACGACCAGAGGGGAAAGGAAAGACGGCAGACGGAAGAAAAGGAAAGTAGAATGAAAAAGAAAGGACGGAAAGGGAAATACGTGGGAAAGAGAAACAGATATTAAGGATAGACAGAAGGGGAGGAAACGGGAGACAGAAAGGGAGGACAGGAGATATAAAGTGAGGAAAAGGAGAGATGGCGGAATATGATGGAAAAGAAGAGACGGCAGAACAGGGAGGAAAATAAGAGACGATTGAATGGGAAGGAAAGTGAGTGGCTCTAGAAGGGATAAGAAATAACGAAATGAGGGGTGAGGACACTGAAGGAGGTGCGAGGAGGGAAGGGATATCGAAGTGGGGAGGGATGGAGGGGAGAGGGGGGAGAATTGTCGGCGGAGGGGAGGACTAGAGGGGAAGGAGAAGGAGAGAATGGAAGAGGGAGTAGCTTGAAGGGGGAGAGTGCGGAAGAGGACAAGGAGACAGGGAGGAGGAAGATCGAAAGGTTAATGGAACCCGGAAGCCATGATCTGATAACATCCGGGAGAGTTGGAGAAAGGGGAAGGCGAAGAGGGGGGAGAGACAAGCGGAAGAAAGGGTCAAAGGGAAAGGGTGAAGGAATTAAAGTGACACGTTTAAGAGGAAAGAGGGACATAGGAAAACAGAAATGCGTGATGGGAAAACAGAAAAAGATGGACAGGAAAACAGAAAAGGGCGAGAGGAAAAGGGGAAGAGGAGGGAAAATACAATGAAGAAGGGAGACGGGTAAGAGAAACAGAAAGGAGAGAGGCGGAAGGAGTGAAAGTAAAGAAGGGGAAGAAATCAAACCGGAAAGGTTAAGGGAAAGAAAAGGAGAGAAAATGAGACGAAGGCGAGGGGAAAACGGAAAGAGAAAAGGGGGAAAAGGGGTGGTAGGAAGAGGGACGCAGGAGAGAAAGAGAAGAAAGGGAACTGGCGGAAAATAAGTCCAAAGAGAAGACAAGTGGAGACACTGAAGCAGCAAGATCAAGTTGAGGGAAAAAAAGAAGAGAGGAGGGAATAAGGGAAAAAGGAAGAGGAGGGAAAATGAGGAAAGAGAGAGGGGTAGAACAGCAAAAAAATTAAGGGTTGTGTATTGGAAGAACAGTGGAAAGAGAGGATGAAAGAGAAAAGGGGAGAGGGACTAAAATATACAAGAAAAGTACCTGAAGAAGTGAAAATAAAGGAAAATTAAAAATGAGACAGGAAGTGGAATACAGAGAAGTAGGGGGAAGGGGAGGGGAGAGGGAAAAAGAAAAGAGGGGAAGGTGCTTGGTTTCGAACGGAAGAAAGGGTTAAGGGGAGAGGGATAAAGGGGGTTCAACAGGAATCTGAAAGAACACGAGCCTGAGGGTAAGAAAATGACAAGGTAAAGGAACACGAAAACTTATAGAGAGAGAGAGAGGGAGGACAACGCAGTACGAGTAAGGGGGGAAGGAGAAGAGAGGAAGGAGGCAGAGATTGGAAGGGAGGAGGAGATGAAAATGGATGAAGAGAAGAGAGGAGATGAACAGAGGGAAGGGAAGAAGTAGAAGAAATGAAGTGGGATGGACGGGGGATATGGGAGGAACTGAGAAGGATGGAGAGAAAACTGGGAAGGAAAAAGAAGGAATTTGAAGTAGGAATGGGGAAAGGGAGTCAGAGGAAACGAGGAGAGGGAAGAGAGGAGGGAAAAAGCATAAGGAAAAAAGAAAGAGTGGGAGAGAAAGAGAAATGAGAAGAAAAAACAAGGAAGTAAGGGAGGAGAGCGAGGGAAGTGAAAAGAGGAAGAAAAAGAATAGGTAAAAAAAAGAGGAAGGAAGGAAGGAGGGAAAGAGAGGAGGAAGGGGGGGTGAGAAGGAGAGATGGGGAAGGAAGTCGAGAGGAAGGCAAAAGAAGGAAGGAAGGAGAGAAGGACGGGAGAAGAGGAGAAAGAAGAAAGAAAAGAGAGCTAGAAGGTCAGAAGAGAAAGGAAACCAAAGAAGAAAAGAGAAGGCAAGGAGGGGTAGAAGCAATAATGAAGGCAAAGAGGAAACATAAAGAATACAAACTATAAGAAAGGAGGATAACTTTGGTTTGCAGGTGTCGTCCCACACAGACATTTTCAATCCAGACGACTGCATGTTTTAACTCCGTCGGTCAGAGCTTGGTTTTATGGCCCTTGGGCCAGAGCACGTCATCTTTATCTTGAAATAACAAGAGTGAGGGTACTCCTTTGATGTGTGTGTGGCGGGGGGGAGGGGGATTAAGAAAATATAGATTTTTCTGGCAAACATGATGGAAGAGTTAAACGATTTCCCAGGAGATGACCTATTCTAAAACAAAAAGTCAAATGTCAAGGTGACATCGCATGGCAAGGTTATTTTAAACAGTTTGATCCGATTTAAATCAAACTTCATGGCAGTGTTGATGGTAAGGTAAGGATGAAGGGATCCAACTTTGAGAACAACCAATCAACGATCAAGATCATAGTGCAAGGTCAAATGTTCGACCCTGCAACTCAAAAAGTTTTGGTTCTCTCGGGAAAAAAAAAAAATGATGGGGGTTAAAGATCGGGCATGGATGAAGCGATATGATAATGAGAATTTGGTTCAAAGATCAAGGTCACAGATCAAAGTCAGTTGAACCAGTTTTTAGTCAACTTGAGATGAACTTGGTGGACGGGTTGAGAGTCAGGCAAAGATGATGCAATTCGATTTTGAGAACAATCTGTCAAAGTTTCAGCCTTAGACAAGCTATTGGGTCCGGGTGTGGCACTTCAAGACTTCTTGATTTCTTCTTTCAATTTCTTGACAGATTTATTTAGTCTTGGATACACTCGCTGACTGAAGCCGTTAGGTACAGTCTTTATTAAAACTTCACTGCAAGTGGACGAGTCGGCAGAGAGGTGGCCTGTAGTCCCAGTGATCCCAGGTTCGAAACCCTGCAAAGGCAGGGATCAGTTTAAGGATTTGAATTTTATCAAAGCGTGCGTTACTGATATACCATAAGACCTGCCGACATGTCGTTAAAACACTGTCGCTAAAAACAGCACATCAGTCCTGTATAAAACAGCCCTAGCATGTATTCAATGTGGAAAATGGGTGTCAGCGCCAAAGTGGTGACATGTGGAGGTGAAGTACGTAAGTAGAAGAACTGCTGGGCCTCAGGGAACGGACTGTTAAGCTTATGTTCAGGGTAGGACAAAAAAGAAAAAAATGCTTCACTTATACTAAATAAAATAATTTAATGGTTGTAAGAATATTTTTAAAGTCCTCGGAGTAAGGGTGTCAGTGGGTATTGCCACTTCATTTAGCCGATTCTGATACACACATACATGCATACGTACGTACAGAGACAGACAGACAGACAGATCGACAGGTACAGATATAGATAGATACTGACGTACAGATAGATGGATGGATGGATAGATAGATATGTAGATGCAATTATTATCTTCAGCCTAACCCTCCTCCCATTTTCTTGGTGTTGGTGGACAGACCCTCTATGTAGGTATGGCTCCAACCCGCCCGTATGCCTTCTCCGTAATTTCCAAACACAGATGAATCAGATCTTTATAAATACCTATGATCCTCATGCGTTTCTCTGCCTAAAACATCTCCTAAAACAGCTTTTAAAAATCACGCTAAAACGCTAAAACATATTCGACAAAAACTTTGATTTCTCCATCTTCTACTTCATCATCATCACTTTCTTCATCATCATCATCATCATCATCACCTTCTTCTTCATCATCATCATCATCATCATCTTCTTCTTCTTCCTCCTCCTCCTCTTCTTCTTTCTTAGACCCCTCTAGCTAACAAATGGTAAAATCGATCACTTTTATTTTTCTATATATACAAAGGGAGTTCTTTTTCTACTGGGTCTGGTGCACGATAGATTTCGTCCGAAAATGGTTGAAGGTAACTGGTCAGGAGTAGGTCGATTTTTACAGTTTTGATCCAATTTAGACCAAACTTAGTGTAAGGGTATATGGTGAAGAAATTATTAGGTGACTCAATTCTGAGATCAATCGATCTGCATTAAAGGTCACAGGACATGGTTAATCTTTTTGCCCTTTAACTCGAAAAGTTTTTACTGATTTCAGATTAAAACTTGGAATCCAGTTTGAGAACAACAGGTCAAAGATCAAGGTCACAGGGTAAGGTCAGCTAAAATGCTCTTCCTTCAATTTGGACCAAACTTAGTGGAAGGGCTACTGGCCCCAAAAGGATGAAAGACTTCCAGTTTGAGAATAACCGAGCAAAGTCAAAAGTTCGATCAAAGACAGATCCTAAGGCGCCAGTGTTGCGTTCTCTCAGTGCTCCTTCCTGTTATTACCTTCAGGAAGTAATATTCAGCTCAAGAGAGACTTGACGAACGAGAATGTTAGTAAGATCTTCACTGTTACGATGCTCATTTTGATTTAGATAACTTACAAAAACTTTCGGAACCTTCTTAAACAAAGGCTTTACAAAGCCAGGGAAATAAGTATACTATATAGGACATGTAACTCCATTCCTAAATTTTTTTCTTTTACTCCAGTATGTACCATTATGGTGTAGCTTAAGTCCACCCGAAAAGTTTCATGATAATAGTATAAATCATAACCATCCATGCAGTGCACAAAAATAAGCCACAGAAATATTTTTACAGACATTGTTAGATTTCTTTTCACTGCCTCGACCTTCTTCCGACGGTTTTATACTTGTTATCAGTGTCATAAATAGGATCCAGAACTATCACATGAGTGCAGAGCCAGAAGGGTCACACTTTCAGTCACTCATCATTCTAACCATATTGTAATTAACGTTAGGTGTAGCAAAAGTCTGGCAGAATAAAAAGAAAGGAAATCTATCTATCTATCTATATACCTAGGCTGCTTCCCCCAAGGAAAGGGAGGTAGCCGAGACAGGACGACTCACTCTCCATTTACTCATCCATTCAAACACATTCATTCGCATCTTAGCCCCAAAGGGGAGAACGGACAGATCCTCACCGCATCACACCGCACAAGGGTCAACTGCGCAATGCAAGCAGTGACATCCACAGCAGGGCCCGACAGCTGAACTGGTTTACCCCTGCCACATCATAACAGACCCATCCCCTTACCCGCACCTGACCTGACTAGCTGATCAGACCAAATGCGGGAGAATATCCCCTCAGGGCTGCGTCATCACTTATTCATTCACAATTTCTCTCCATTTATTTCTGTCACGCACAGCCACTCTTCCTTGCTCAACGGACATCCCTCTCGCATCCAGCGCTCTCTTCACACTGTACGTAACCTCTAATTCATGTGAAGTAGACTTATGGAACAGGCCAACAATACCACTCAGAGAGAAAGGAAATGATAAGGACATGGGTAACAACCGATTAGTCGAATAAGTTGCTAAGATCTAATAGGTAGTCTGGTCAGTAGCCGCAGTAGCTGGTGGGGAAGAGGTCTCGGTACACTATGTAGGACCTGGCATCGACCCTCTTCTACTGAACCTAGCCAGGGCTACTTTTATTTATTTATTTATTTTAAGACAGTCAATATTTCATGGCAGCAAAGTCGCCACAAGTCCACTCAGTGCTGCATTCCCTTAAAGTCTCAACATAAAGTCACCTACTTACTGCCTAGGGTAAATATAAATAACACAAATCCTTCTCGAAACTGAATTAAAATAGCTTGGAGGTTGAGTCATTGAATGACTGATTAACTGGTTGATTAAGTTAATATTTCTGGCTGGCTTGAAGGTTGAATAAAATGACAAAGACATCATTGTAAATATCATTCCTGCCATTATGGTATTATTTTTAACAGTACACAGCCATCCTTACCATCATCGTTACTATCACACAGCCATTCTTAACACGACACAACCATCCTTACCAATACACAACCATCTTTTTCACCATCCTTCCCACCACACAGCTATCCTTTCCATCGTCTCTATCACCCCACAGGCATCCTTACTACCATGCACTGTCCTTGCCCGTACTCATATCATCATTGTCTTCATCTACTGTACACCCTCTTTCCACTGTTATTAGTCATGGATAAGATGCAGAAACATCATTAAGTACAAAAGTCCTGGATAAGTGCAGGCACATCAGAACCGTAAAATGGGCTTTGGAGAAGGTGTGCAGGAATGAAGTTCTTCTCGTCCGAGAAACGTTAGTAAGACGTGGATTGGTAGGGCCACTCACGCACTTACGGAAGGCAATGGTTTTAATACAACTGTCACTTGCGTCCACAGCAAAAAGGGCTCACACTCTCATTTACATATCATTTAACCCTTATCTTAAAGTGATAAATTAATGGTAAACAGAGCTGAATAAGAAGTGAAACAGTCAACAAATGCCTGGGCTGTGTGAATCATCATATGACGCAGACTTGTAGAAAAGGCTGACCATATAACGCAGAAAGTATGGAAGTATTACAAGTATGAACGACAAAATCGTTCGTTTTAAGATTTCCTCCACCTATAGTGGAAGCCGGGCCATACATTAGCCCAGTAACGACAAAAAACTGCACAACCGGAAGTAGGAAAGACTTTGCAGACTTGTCAGTAGCCACATTAGCTGAAGGGGAGGACGCTGCGGTATACTCTTTGGGGCCCGACATCGAGCCTCTCCCATGGAAACTCTGAACGGCTACTTTTTTTTTTTTTTTTTTTAACGTTTGATATGCTATGGCGGCAAAGACGCCGCACTGTATACCCTTGAACTATCACCAAACTCCCTCTCTTCTATAGGATCAAAACTTCTGGAGTGTTATCAATCAGATAACATGAAAATATTTCACAGGTTAATGATGAATATTTCAGATCGCACGAAATTACTTTCCGAAACGGAATAAAAAAAGTTTAGAGGTGAAAAAGGATATAAAGAAATGATTGGAAAAAGCATCATAACAATTACGGAGTTATTCTTTCCACTACACAACCATCTTTACCACTATCCTTACATCCACACAGCCATCCTCATCACGATCCTTACCACAACACCATCCTTACTATCACACAGCCATCCATACAATATCCTTATCACAACACAACCATCCTTACCCCTATCCTCACCACAACACAACCATCCGCACTACCACACAACCATCCATAACACTACACTTACCACCACACAGCCATTTTCATCACTATCCTTACCTCTAAAAAGATATCCTTACCATCATCATTATTATCAAAGAACCATCCTTACCACCATCCTTCCCACAACACAGCCATTATTACCTAATCCTTACCACCATAAATGCAATCTCCAGTTAATGTGAAGCACATTTATGAAACAGTGAGGGCACAGAGTATTACAAGCATGAACAACGACAGATACACAGATACAAGTAGGTAGCCACAGTAGCTGGTGGGTACGAGGCATCAGCAGGCTACACTCTGGTGGTCCGGAATCGAGCCTCTTCAAATGTTCCTCTTTGGGACTTCTTTTTAAAGACTATTTTGTGACAGTAAAGACGTCGCAAATCAACTGCTTACTTTATACCCTTGGAGTATCATTAACCTTCTTGACTTCGAATCAAATCTTGACTTCGAATAAAATCTTTCACGGTGTTATCAAGATGTCATCATATTACTGCACTGGTTAAAAATGAATCATTCTAATCACTTCAGCACGAGATACCCTTCCTAAAATGAATTAAAATAGCTTGGTTTGAATAAAATACAAGTAAGAAAGACATCAATCTAAATATCACCCTCACCATCACGACCTTATTCTTGCCACCACACAGTTATTATACCACCATCCTTGCTCTCAGACAGTCATCCTTACCACCATCGTTCCACTACACAACCATCTTTTTCACGATACTCACTAACAAACAACTCTCAATGACAGTATGGTATCCTTCCTATCACACAGCCACCTTTACCACCATGTAGCCATCCTTATCACCAGATAACCATCCTTAACACCATCCTTCCCACTGTTTATATCACCACAAAACCATCCTTAACACCATCCTGCCCACTATTTATATCACCACAAAACCATCCTTACCACCACAGAGTCTCCTTATCATTACTCTTACTCTTATTATTGTCTTCATCCCCTTTCCGCTGTTATTAATGGCATGGATGGGATGCATAAACATGAAGTACAAGTGTTGGACAGAAGCAGGGTCACCAAGGACAGAATATGGGCATCCAGGAAAATCTACGGCCGTGAACCTACTAGAATCCTAAATGCGTTAATAAGAGACAGACTGATAGGTCTGGCCCAATGGATGATCCCGCATCTAGGAAGGGAAAGGCATTTGGTGCAGTTCAACTGTCATCAGCCTGCACAGAGGAAATGGGTTACACTCATTCATTCATCATTTAGTTCTTATCGTAAAAAACGTTTGATAAATTAATGTTTGACAGAACAAGTGATAAAGCAGTTATGGAATGTAAAGCCTATGCGCAACGTCCAAGTGCCCCTCCCTGTAAAACAATTAACTCTAAGCCCTTGGCCACCCCGTGTGGGATACATGGCGTCTGGCAATGAATGAATGATGAATAATTACGGAAAACGCAACCATATCACACAAAATGCAAGGAAGTAATACATAAAGGAACGACAACAGAATACTCAGCCAGAAGAAAGTAACATTAGGTTGTTTTGTTAGTAGCCACAGCAGATAGTGGGGAAGGGCCTCAGTACACTCCTTGGGGAACCGACGTCGAGTCTCTTCAGTTATGTGCAGTCTGGCTACTTTTATATTTATAATTTGTTTTTTCTAAAGGTAGTCAAAATTTTATGATAGCTAAGACTCCACGAGTCAGCTCATTGCTGTACAGTATACCACAGGACAATCACTAAACCGCTCCCCTTCGAATCAGATCTTCTGACGAGCTATCAATAGGAAGTCATCATACTACTATATTGAATAAAGATGTGTAATTCATTTAACACGGAATACCTTTTCAAAAATGAATTAAAATCATCTTGAATTTAAATAAAATAGGCTATGGAAAACATCATTATAAATAACATCCTCACCATTACGGCTTTATTCTGACCTCTACACAGCTATTCTTACCACCACCCTTACCACCACACGACCATCGTTTACACCATCCCTACCACCAAACAGTTATCCTTATCATCATGGAGGTATGATGAGTACCACCATCCTTACCACCACACATCCAACCTTACCTCCATCCTTAATATAACACAACCATCATTACCGCAACACAACCATCCTTACCACCACACAGACATCCTTATCGCCATCCTTACCAACACAAAGCCATTCTTACCATCGTCTTTATCATCACACAGTATTCGTTTCCACCACAGTTATCCTTACTAGTTCTCTTATCGTAAATATTATCTTCATTCTCACCTTCATTCCGCTGTTAACTGGCATGATGGTGTAAAGGAACATGAACAAGTACAGAATCATTTGAGAGACGGAGGATCATCAGGGTCGTATTATGAGGTTTCAAAAAAGCCTAAGGAAGTGAACCTCCGTTAGTATGAATTTGACTGATAGGGCTGCACCAAAAGATGATCCCGCATCTAAGAATGGTCATGCATATAGTACAATTGTCATGGGCGTGCACAGCGAAAACGGGCAAAATCCTCATTCACACATCATTCAACCCTTACAGTAAAAAAAGATTTGATTAATTACCTGTTTACAGGACAGGTAACAAAGTGAAGCATAATTGAGAAATGCCAAGCCATTATGCAACGTCTAGTTTATGCAAAGCAAAATTGTGGAACGCACAAGCCCTTTCACACAGAGAGTATGGAAGCGATAAAGGCATGAACGACAACAGAATAATCTATAACTTGGTAGGAGTAAGTAGTTTTGTCAGTAGCCACAGTAGCTGATGAGGAAGAGGCTTAAGTACTCTCTGTGAGGCTCGGCATCGAGCCTCTTCAATTGCTGGTTTACTCGGCTACTTTTCCTTTTTTTTTTTTTTTTTTTTTTTTTTTTAACACTCAATATTTTATGACACCAAGGACGCCACAAGTTAACTCTAGCGAATGTCCCCTGAAGTATTAAAAAAATATGCAATTCGGATCAAACCTTCGAGGGTGTTACCTCTTAATATGTCGCCGTTATGTTACTGAAGTTGAACAAAATAAGGTTGAACAAAATATGAAAGACATTATTGTAAATAACAGCTTCACCATTACGATCTTATTCTTGTCATTACACAGCGATCCTTACAACCATCCTTACCACCACACAACCATCATTACTATCATCGTTACCCCTAAACAATCATCCTTACCAAGACACTGGCATTTTTCCCCAACATAATGAGGCCATTCAAAGATACGTAATGCTTTCTTCCACCCAAACTTCTGCCTCTTCAGCCCTATGTAAACAATGAAACACCAATCCACTGTAAAGCCAACCCCCTACAAAACATTAAAACATTACGCAGCATAACCCTGAGCCCCGCCCTCTCGTGTCTGACTCTGACCAACAGCTGATTAACACACTAAATTTCGTAACAAAGTTCGACTTTTCATCAAATGATTGTAAACTTCCACGGAAGAAATATTCCGTAAATAATGGACATGCTGGTGAGATTCATTGTGTTAGTCGCGGGTGCTGTTAGTAAAATGCTTGTTTTATGCGAGGGAGTACTATCATCACGATCATTATATCCATTTATACAGAAAACATTGTGTGTAATGTTCTTAGTAGGTTTTGGGTTCTAGTTATACATAAGAGGATGTACAGTATTCCACCCAAAGAAAAAAATATATACAGTATGTTTGCATCATTTAGGCTTCGTAAGTTAGTTACAAACACATCTGACTCCCGCCGTCCTCAGTAACCCACCATAACGCATAGCTCGATACCCTACATCTCCCCTATCCGTTAACTAATTTCTTGATGACCTCTATACCTTCCAAACAGCCATCCTCACCCCCACTCTGAATTCGTTATCAATACTTGTTACTTCGTTACCTTTATCCTCATCCTCTTCCAGTTATTAATAATGACATGCATAGGCTGCGGAAGAATTAACAAGCAATAAATAGATGCTGGATAATCAGGCCGTAATTAGGCGGTTCGCAAAAGTCTGTGGGAGTGAAGCACATCGCTCCCGACAAACGTTAGTGAGAAACAGACAAACAGAATCATTTCAAGGTTTGCTCCCGTTTCCTCAATGGAAAGTACGAACAATTCAGCTGTCATAAGAGTGAACGCAAAAATGAGTCACACTTTTTAATTCACTCATCATTCAGCAATTACCTAAATTAATGCTTGATAAATAAAAAGGGTGACAGACTGGGAAAAAAGTGAATTATTCAATCAAAGCATCATTTAGAGGTAAGGGCCTTTAGTTTCTGGTGTGTAATGTTTCACCCTGTTTCGGGCTTCTTCTAATACTAGTCATCTCTGTCAGAACCTTGCCCTTACATATTAATTATATATATATGTATCTCTCTCTCTCTCTCTCTCTCTCTCTCTCTCTCTCTCTATATATATATATATATATATATATATATATATATATATATATATATATATATATATATATATATACACACGCACAGCGCATTTAGACCTACGTACGGAAGGGAGAGGGAAAGGGGGGAGAGGCAAGCAAAATTTGGTGACTGGTTACATATGCGAGCATGTGTGTGTGTGTGTGTGTGTGTGTGTGTGTGTGTGTGTGTGTGTGTGTGTGTGTGTGTGTGTGTGTGTGTGTGTGTGTGTGTGTGTGTGTGTGTGTGTGTGTGTGTGTGTGTGTGTGTGTGTGTGTTTTGAATGTGTGGGATTGATAGTAGTGATAATAATGGTGACAGTTACACCACCAGAAACAATAACAGTAATTAATAATAAGAATAATGATAATAATAGCAGCAGCAGCAGAAGCAGCAGTAGAAGAAGTAGTAGTAGTAGGAGTAGGAGTAGTGGTAGTAGTAGTAGTAGTAGTAGTAGTAGTAGTAGTAGTAGTAGTAGTAGTAGTAGTAGTAGTAGTAATAATAATAATAATAATAATAATAATAATAATAATAATAATAATAATAATAATTACAAAACCACCACCAATGACGATCACTCATGATAAAATCCACCGTGGCAGTTGTGATAAATGATGCTACTGCTGCTGATAATAATAATAATAATAATAATAATAATAATAATAATAATAATAATAATAATTTGTCAGGCATGCTAGCCACAACACCAAAGTATTTTATGTCGAAGAAACCCTAAGTTGTGTGCAATGTCCAATCTATCTGAGGCAGATAAACGGAAAAGGCTTGCCATCTCACACAGACAGCATGGAAGTAACGCAGGCATAAACCACAACAAAATACATATTCACATAAGTAGGTAAAATGAGGCAGTATTGTCAGTAGCCACAGTAGCTGGTGCGGAAGAGGCCTCAGTACTCTCTCACGGCCATTTTTTTTTTTTTTTTTTTTTTTGCGTTTGTTTGCTCTTTGTTTATTCCCATATGTTTGATTTTAAACATGCTCTCGTGGAGCAAGAGCAGGTGTTATATTTTGATCGCCTTGGTGTGTGTGTGTGTGTGTGTGTGTGTGTGTGTGTGTGTGTGTGTGTGTGTGTGTGTGTGTGTGTGTGTGTGTGTGTGTGTGTGTGTGTGTGTGTGTGTGTGTGTGTGTGTGTGTGTGTGTGTGTGTGTGTGAAATACTTCACTTTTAATTCGAATGACTACAACTTGGTCGAAGACTTGAGGGTCAGCAAAATTAGAACAATAGGTCAAGGGTCAAGGTCACAGGGATGGGTCAAATGCGCTACTATTATTCTATAATCCAATTTAGACCAAACTTGGGGGAATGGTTCATGGTAAAACAAAAATGAAGTATCCTAATTCAGTTTTGAGAATTGGTCAAAGGACAAAGTTCTAGAGCAAGGTCAAAATATCGATGGTGTATATGCTATCAAAGTAAACAGGTTTTTCTTGATTTTAACCAAACTTTGGGGAAGGGCTGAGAATAAGCCAAGGAGTAAGCCTATTGTTTTGAAAAAGAAAAAAAAATAGATCCAAGGTAAAGGTCACATGGCAAGAACAACTTTGACAGTTTTGATCTGATTTAGATAGAACTCTGTAGAAGGGTTGCAGTTTAAGCGTTGATAAAAGGAAGTGAATTTGATAACAATCAGGCAAAGGACAAGGCCAGAGAGGAAGGTCAGCTCATATTGCTTTGATCTGACTTTAATTAAAATCAGTAGAAGGAACAAGAATGTCGATTCAGTTTTTATATCTAAGTTCAAGGTCACCGGATAAGGTCACAGTTCGACCCGTGTGTCTGTGTGTGAACAAAGTAACAAACCATTTCGATATAATATTAGGATTAAACTTAGTAAGTTCAAGATTACGCAAGAAGTTGACCAACTGATTTTAAGAACAATGGGTCAAAGGTCAGGGCCACTTGCCAAAATTAGTTTTAACAGTTTTTATCTGACGTAGACTAAGCTTCGTGGAAGGATTCAGATTACATGGATAAAGATATTCAGTGATAAAACAGTTGGAGAAAAGTCAAGGTCACGAGGAAAGGTTAGAAATCAAGGTCGTTGCAAAATCAGCTTAAACAGTCATGAACTCATTAGAGACAAAGTTAGTGGAACGGTTAAGGGTTATGCAAGAATGAAGTAATCCGCTTATTACAGCAATCCGTCGGACGTCAGTGTCAACGGGCAAAAACAAATATTCGATCTTTAGACTAGTTGTGTGTGTGTGTGTGTGTGTGTGTGTGTGTGTGTGTGTGTGTGTGTGTGTGTGTGTGTGTGTGTGTTTGACAATACTTTGCGGCATACTGTACACCCTGCAAATATCATCAATCCCCTTAATTGCGGGGATAGCCGGCTCTTACCGTTAACATGCCATTAAAATATTGCTTAAGTTAATTATGAATATTTCAAACAGCTTTAGCACAAGAATCCTTAACTGAAATTAAACTATAATCGTTCTGAGGTTGAACAAACTAAGAAAGACATAAATTCGAATATCTTTAACACTACTGTATTTCAATCTTTTTCTTACCAGCACATAGCCATTCCTACCACCATCATCATAACCACACAGCATCCTTACCATCATACAGCATCCATTTGACTATCCTTATTACCATCCTTACCACCACACAGCTCTCCTATCACCACCCTGACCACCACATAGCTATCCCTATCACAATCCTTCCCACCACACAGCTATCCCTATCACCACCCTTACCACCACACAGCTATCCCTATCACCGTCCTTACCACCACACAGCTATCCCTATCACCACCCTTACCACCACACAGCTATCCCTATCACCACCCTTACCACCACACAGCTATCCCTATCACCGTCCTTACCACCACACAGCTATCCCTATTACCGTCCTTACCACCACACAACCATCTTTACCACCATCCTTTTCACCACATAAAACCATCCACAACCCCATTCTTACCACCAAACAACCATCTCTACTGTTATCCTAACCACCACACAAACATCTTTACCATCATCCTTGCCATCACACAACCATCTTTACCACCATCCTTACTACCACACAGCAACCCTTCCACCATTTTTATCATCAACCAACGAACTTTATCAAGAGCCTTTGCTAATATTTTTACCTTCATCCTCACTCATTTCCTATTATTTTAGTACTACAGGCATGGGCAGGATGCAGATGCACAAACAAGTACAAAAGTATTAGGTGGATGCAGGCCCCTCACAGATGTTATATGGGGCTTCGCAAAAGTATCAGCGAGTGAAGCACTTCGTGTCTGAAAAACATTAACAGAAAGAGAGACAAGGTCACTAAGAGATGCTCCTGCAACCAAATATTATAATACAATACATATGAATAACTCTCGTGAGAATGCATAAAGAACAATTATGGATCACATTCATTCACCCATCATTCAACCCATGCCATTATTATTATATTGTGCAATAATGTATTACAATAATGAAAACATTAATCAGTTAAGAATAATTGTTCACATATCTCAAAAATGAAAACAGTCATACTTACTAGTTCAATAAAAACAAGGAGGAGCACTCAAAGAATGCAACACCAGTGTCCTTCAGTTGATTTACGGGCCGAACATTTGATTTTGGCCAGTGAACAGGACTCTCATCCACTTGTTGTCAAAATCAACTTACTTCATCTTTACCTGTCCTTCAGCCCTTCTACTGAGGTTGGTGTAAAAAAAAAAAAAAAGATCAAACTGTGAGCTGACCCTGTGTTGTAGCCTTGACTTTTAACCTAATGTTCTCAAGATAGAATTTCTTCATATATACTTGACTTTCAACCCTTCCACCAAATTTTATTCCACACTGAACCCAAATTGCCTCAGTTTTAGAATCGAATCTTTTACCTTGTCTTATGACCTTGACCTCTGACTAATTATTCTCAAAGTTGGACAATTTTCTCCTTGCATTACCTTCAGCCCTCCCACCAAGGCTGGCTTATATCAGTTCCAAACTGAGCTGAGCTGACATCATCATGTGGCCTTGACCTTTGACCTATTGTTTTCCAAAACAATAGTTCAGTCCCTGGGATGATTCTCAACATCACCAAGTTTAGTCCAAATCAGGTCTAACTATTCGTGTTGTGTAATGTTTATGCCTCATTATATATAGCTTGTATGATGATGTTGCACGATTGGCATTGTAGCTGCTAGGAATTCTATAGCAGATAGCTCAATATTTGCAAGCACAGCACAACCTGGCCGGCTCTGAGCTATTGTTACCCATCTCTCGGGCAGCAACAGCAGGCACAACTTCATAGGAGACACACACCTTCATCACTCAGCTCAGTAAATCAAGAAACCACGTACCGAGTCTTGAACCTACATCTGCACGTGTTCCATGTATCTACCCCTGTTACAGTCATTTTGTTCACTCACCACTCACTCACTCACTCTCTCTGTCTGTCTGTCTGTCTGTCTCTCTCTCTCTCTCTCTCTCTCTCTCACACACACACACACACACACACACACACACACACACACACACACACACACACACACACACACACACAAAGTCGTGCAAAAACAATACTCCGCGGTCGTTATCGTGAGCGCGGGTATAAAGATTTTATTATAATAAAGATAATGTGATAATGACGGCATGACAGCAAAAGAACATTCTAAATGGGAACTGTCCAACTGGGGCTTATATTAGTGAGGAAGTTGAGAGCAGCTCCTGCCCAAGGGTACAAGTGTCCATATTAGGTCTGCTGCAAAAACGAACCTTCTCGCAGGGAATGCCAGCCAGAAAAAAAACCTTTCCAATGCTAGAGAAATAGAAATGGGGATGGAGTGCCTGTAGGTAGTGATACGTGTGAAAATCAATATAAAAGCTGTGTCTGTGTGCGTTAGTCTCTTTATGTCATCGGTAGAACTATGAGCGTAAGAACGTACACAAGCATATGAAACTACATACTACTAGCACTCATTTTAAGTGCACTACTAGTCAACGTAAACAAATGACGGATAACTAAAAAGAAGGGAGAAGGAAGGGTGTAGAGGGAGGCAATAAAGAGAAAAAGAAAGGGAAGATGATGGAAAGAAAAGTGAGGAGGGGGCAAGAAGTGGTAGGAGGAAGAGAAAGGAAGAAATGAGGAAGGTATGGAGGGAGATCAAGAGAAGAAAAATCCGGGAGGAAAAGTGAAAGGGGAGGGAGGGAGAGAGAAAGACGAACGAGTGAGCAGGAAGAGGAGCCTGCAAGTAGATGATACGGACAGAGTTAAGAGACGGGGGTTAAGAGGAGCTGAGAGGACAGAAAGTAATTTAGGTAAAACACGATGAGGGAGGGAAGGAAGGAGGGTAGAGAGGAATTGGGATGGATGGGAAGAAGGAAGAGCAGCACACAAAGAGACCATAAAGGCAGAGTTAAGATGAACAGACATGATAAAGTGAGAGTAAATTAGTCAAAAATAAGGAAAAGCAAACAAAGCAAAGAAGAAAGAAGGAAGGAAGGATTTCAGACCAGAATCCTGGAAAAGACGAAATGAACATGGTCAAGAGGCAGGGATAACAGAACACATGGAAATTAATCTATTCAGCAGAGAGACAGCCTTCAACTGAAGACCGTTTCCGAATACATCCCCTACCAATCAAATTCCCCCACTCCCACCCACAATGACTAATGGGAGATCCCCTTTATGACATGCCACCCCCTACCATAAGTGTCGGTCTTTCTACATATAAAATCAATCCACTACGTCTAACTTATTAATTCTGGTCGAACACTTGAAGGTTCCAAGTTAATATGCCTTGTCTTCTGGGAACTCACCAATTCACCCACCAACCCACCCATCCACCCGGTGCAGTATGTCTCTTCAGCAGCAGGATGACGCATCATGTTCACACACACACACACACACACACACACACACACACACACACACACACACACACACACACAGAACTTTCAGTTTAAGGAATAGGAAGGAAAAATGTGAGCAAGGGAGGAAGGAGAAGAAAGAAAGATGGGGAGGAAGAAAAGACTCCTGTAAAGAGACAAACAAGATAACTTAGAATTAATGACTTTCAGTACATGAGACAATCAGTTTCTGCTAAATCCCAACTCCAGTCACCCCTACGCTACGGCAGAAAACCGTCGAATTTACCGTTTAGATCCCTGTTTCAGTTCTAGGTTAGTACAGGCGGGATGAAGTTTATCTTGCCCAAATCTAGCCCGGAATACAGTCTCGGGTCAGTTGTCCGTGGAGTGAGCTTCCGATTACACCAGCACCACCCCAGCAGACGAGAGAGAAAGTATCGAGGCGGGAATAATGAGGAACTGGGATTATAAAAGAGGGTAATTTCGTCAAAACAGAATTAAGGGACGAAAGAAGGGATTGGGGAATGAGAAAAAATGAAAAGGGAGACAGGAGGAAGAAGAGTATGTACACAGACAATATCAATAACACTTAGAGTAATTTATGTATTGGGATTAACCTGGAAATCAAAGAAAGAAAGAAAGGAAGAAAGAGCGGAAGAGAGGGGGGAAGAGAAAGATAAGAGGGGGAGGATCCTGCAGACACGATAAAAACAGTTAAAAGACAGTGGTAAAAAAAAGGGGGGGGGGCAAACTTCCTCAGAAAAAGAGGATGAAGATGAAAGACAAGAAAAGGAGATGGAGGAGGAGACTGTGAGGAAGCAACACGGCAGAGTTTAAAGGAACTGTAAGGACAGAGCAATTTTATAAAAGACAAAGGAAAGGAGGAAAGGAGGACGAGGGAAAGGAAGGAAGAAGAGAAAGGAATACAAGTGAAAGGAAGGGAAGAAGAGAGAAAGGAATGGAAGAAGAAGAAAGGAAGGGAAGAAATGAGACAAAGAGGGAAGAGAGGCCTGCAGGAAGACGATACTGACAGAATTAAGAGGACAAACAGAAAGTAAGTTAGTGAAAACAGAAGAGGGGAGAGGAAAGGTCAAAGGGCGGCGAGGGGAGGCAGTAAAAGGGAAGCAGTTGGAGGTATGAAAAATAAGTCCGAGAATAATTTTTGTCGACTATGTAATTTTTTTTCTTTAATAATTAACGCTTTTAGTCGGGTTACACACTTCTCATTTTAGTCATTTGATCCTCAGGCGATTTTACTTAGGTTATGTCATACGTTTCTTTAGAAACGGAGGGCTTATAAATACAACTTCCATTAACCATTTCAGTGCAGTAGGTCTCTCTCTCCAGTTGATTAAAAGCCATCCAGAGACAAGAGTAGGTTTAAAAATGACGCCAACTTCAACTCCACTCACATTATTACAAACATATACTTAACCACTTCCGTGCAGTGACGTCCTGTTCATTGTATTTTTTATCTCAAGATGATTTTATTCAGCTCAGGGAAGATCTCTTGAAGTGGAAGGGTTAATGAAGTCTTTTCCCATACAATCCATTCCCAAAGTTCGGCAAAACAGAATAATATCGAATGGTAGTAGAATGAATGAGAAGATTGCGCCATTGTACTGAATGCGTTAAAGGTATATCGCCAATAAATCTTTCCCCTTTTATTACCCTTATTAAGACACGTCCCCTCAACTTTATTATTGCTACCACTAAGTTTTTTTTTTTTTTTTTTTATTCATCTTAGAAAGGAGACTTCGTTATAAAAGGGTTACGACAACCGTTTTTAACGCATTCACACCGAAAGTTCCTCGCAAAACTACACACACACACACACACACACACACACACACACACACACGTACGTCTATGCTCTCCTCATACCTTCCTTGCATCTTTTTTTTTTTCTGTCTAATTCAGCGCACAGACTTAACCGACTGACAACGTAGCTAAAATAAACAGACAGAAGCCCCGTGTCCTCACATCATTTTATCCTTTGCAAATTTCTCTGCCTTACCTCATCCATTTCACTGACTAATTGGAGAAAAGAGGGAGGAGGAGGAGGAGGAGGAGGAAGGAAAAGGAAGAGGTGAAAAGGGAAGGAAGAGAATGGAAAGTACAGATGGATGGACGTGGACAAGGAATAGGGGAAAGGTAGGTTTGAGAAGTAGACGAAGGAAATGGGGGAGAGAAGAGGAGGGAGGAAAAGAGAGGAAAGAAGAAGGGAAAAGGGAAGGAAGGAGGGGGAAGCGGGAAACGACAGGAAGGCAAAGGAAAGGGAAGGAAAAAGAGAAGAGAAGAAAAGAAAGTATAATGGAAAAGAAAAAATATTGGTGGAGCGGAGAGAGGGGAGTATGGGGAGGGGGAAGAATAGAGAGGACGGGAACGGGAGAGGGAAGAGGAAAAGGGGAAAGGGAGGAGTGACTGATAAAATGATAAGAGAAAATCAGAAAAGGGGAAGGGCAAATACGAAGGAAAATGGGGAAGGGCAAGGATGAGGCAAAATAGGGAGGGGAAAGATGAGAAAGAAAAAGAAGAGGGAATGGTGGAAGGAGCAGCGGCCTTTCCTTTCAACCCCGCAATTAAGAAAATGAAAATAAAGAGAGAGGGAAAATGGGAGGATGATGACGCCGCCTTCTCCAAGTGGGTTATTTTTTTCCCCCATCTTTATTTACGAGACGTGTGGCTTAGCCGGAGGGAGAGGGGGTGGGATGGATGGCCGTGGGGGCTGGGTGGGAGGCGGAAGGGTGTGGAGGTTGGGGAAGGAGGCGGAAGAGGAGGGTTTCAGGGGGATGAGCTTTGGACACCCGCCGGCAATTAGGAAGAATAGATGGGGCGTGGATGGTGGCGATGGTGAGAGTTAAAGAGAGGTGGAGGACGGATGAGGATGGACAGCCTGGGAATAGTAAGAAGGATGGGATGGGGTGGAGTAGGAAAATTATAGCATCTTATCGTTGAGACGATGTAAATTACACCAGTAAAAATATATATCTTAAGATTACAACTCCTTCTTTCCCATGTTATGTACAAGAGACCTACTCGTTTTCTGAGCATGGCAAAGTCAACAGTATGTAAACTTCACGCCTTTCTGATGTCTATAATGGTCAGATTATCGATAGGACCGAACTTCACAAGGGAGGGGAGGCCATATCACGCTGTTTCATGAAGGGTATGCAAGAGGACTAAATGCCAAAACGGCGCTTTACAAAGTAAGCCACCAAGGTTCCCCACTACCACTATCATCACTTAAATAACAAGAAGGAGTACTCAGAGAGTGCAACTCCAAAACACACCAGTTTATAAAACGGCCGAATATCTCATTGTGACCTTGACCTTCGACAGAAAAATTGAATTTCTTCAGTCTTGCCTAGCTCTTAATCTTTCCATGAAGTTTGATTCAGATAATATCAGAACCGTCTGAGACGACTTTGCTCAGTGGCCTTAACCTATGACCTTGCTCCGAAACATAGAACTTTGGCTGGGTGCTTTCATAACGGCATTTCTCTATCCATGTATTAACGTGAATACTTCCACAGAGCTTAATTTACTTCGGATGAAAATGTTTAGGTTGGCCTTGCCGTGTGACACTGACCTTTGACCTAATGTTCGAAAAAAAATAGGACAATCTCTTGGGTGACCCTCAATTCATCGATAAAGTTTGATCCAAACAAGATCAGAGCTGTTTTAGTTATTTTGTTCACACGCAAACACACAGATCAAACTTTGACCATGTCCTGTAACCTTAACCTTCGACTGGTTGTTCTCAGAACTGAATTCTTTCGTCCTTGCCTGGCCCTTAACATTTTCACCAAGTCAGGTTTAAATAAGATCAAAACTGTTTGAGTTAACCTTGCTCTGTGACTCTGGCCCTTAACCTTTCCCTGTGACTTTCAGCATGAATTGATTGTTCTTAAAATAGAATCCTTTTATTCCCACGCTATCCTCAACCCATTCCACAAAGTCTGATCTATATCGGATACAAACTCGAAGTTGATCTTTCCTTGTGACCTTAACTTTTGACTCATTTTTCTGTTTAAAAAAATTTACTCCTTGGCTGACCCTCAATGCGTTCACGTTTAGTAAAAATAGGATCAAAACTGAGTTATTTGCTGCACAGACACAAAGTCGAACTTTGACCTTGCCTTGTGATCTTGGCTTTTGACTGACTGTTTTTGTTTTACCCTCAACCTTTGCCCCAGCGCTGGTCTTAATTGAATAAAAACTGCTTAAATTAGTTTTGTTGGCTCAAATCAACGCCGGCAAAAACATAACCTCCTTGGCGGAGGTAAATATGAACAAATGCTGACATTCAATGTTCATGAAATAACAGTTAAAGGGAGTTGTTTGAAATCAAATGGAAGACCAGAGAGAGAGAGAGAGAGAATACATTATTATTGTTAAGCTTTGATAACTGATGACAGTGAAGATGGTGATGATGATGACGGAAACCACCTCTTCACCAGATCTGCCTTTCTACTCACACTTAAGCAAGGTTGTCGCTTTGCCATCAGTGTTGACCCTCTCACTTCGATGACGTAATACTGAACGTGACTCAGGCTATTTCGAGACAATTAAATTCAAGTTACGAGGGATTCCTGATGGCAATATCTAACCTCAACAACTCGAAAAGTCTGAATTATCTGGAGTCAGCAAGATTTTGGAAAAAGGTACATCAATTTGCTGAAGGAGACAACAGATCCCCAAATTCTGGCCCCCTCATCTTTCGAGCAGCAACTGACAAGCCTGACCCGGAATGGCCCCTTCAATGTTATGTGAAGCCCTGGATTCCCCTCTATCCCTCCATCTCCTTTACTTGGAGGAATCATACACTCTGGTTAAGATCATCCATACTTCCCCTGGTGCCCCGCCAGCATCCTGAGAAGTTACTATGCAGCCGCCCATCCCCCTCGCCCCATACCTACTTCCACACTGACTGAGATCCTCCTTGGTCCCGCTCCCTCGAGAAGCATTTCCACGGCCTTCTCCCCCTCTCCCCCTCCCTCTCAATTTTTTCCGCCTCCCACTCACACCCTCACTCATCCCTCTCCCTCTCACTCCCCCACTAATCCCCCCTCCCACTCACACCCTCGCTCATCCCCTTTCCCACTTACTCCCTCACTCATATCCCATCCCATTCCTCCCCCCCACTCCCCACTCCTACCCCTCCCACCGTATACAGTGGCTAAGATCCTTCATGAATACATCAGGTCCCTCTCCATCCTGCAGGAAGCACCTACTCAGCTCCCTTTCCCCTCGTCAGCACTGGAATGTGAGCTGTATTTTTCATGGCACTGGAGACCTCGTAACGCCTCTCCATTATCGATTTATTTTGACTAGCACACCATTCACAGTTTCTTGCATGATACTTACAGCTTTTATGATGTAAATATATTCTGCATGACTAACACACGAGAGAATATAGATGTGCTCAGGCAGAATAAATTGCTAAGGAAAGGGTGTTGCGATACCTCCAAAGCCAGCGGGAATACGACCCTGAGAACGATAAGGTGAAGCCCTAGACGCGCCCCTTAACCCTCTCTCACCCTCGCCAGCGCCCTGAAAACATCCCACTACCACGGTCAACAACATCGTATACTCAAATCTTACTCCTTCCGCTGTGTGTGTGTGTGTGTGTGTGTGTGTGTGTGTGTGTGTGTGTGTGTGTGTGTGTGTGTGTGTGTGTGATAGAGAGAGAGAGAGAGAGAGAGAGAGAGAGCTGGAGGATTTAGATTATATTAACCCTCCAATCTAGGGTCCTCTCATAGGCTGAAGAAAAACATTTGGTAGCAGCAAGAATAAAATGAAAATGACGTCCTCAAGGGAGGAGGGATAAAGATACTACGTCTGAGTGACCCACCCCCACCCCCACCCCACCACCACCCCACCCCCACCACCATCACTACCATCATCATATCGTATATTTCATTATCATAAACTGAGGAAGAGGGATCAAATCCCAACAACAGAAAAATTCTCCTTTCCCTTCTCCCCTCCTCCAAGAACACTGCAATTCTCGACCATCCAATGTTATGAATCCATATTATAATTACAAATCATAATAGATAGATAGATAAATAGATAGATAGACGGAGCTCCACGCAAGCCTGGGAAAGGGAAATGATCTTGCAAGTTAACTGAGGAAATGTTGACCATACACAGGAAGTAGCAAGTCAGGGGATGATATAGGTAGTGTGTCAGCGAGATAGCAAGCGAACAAAGCCTAGTGACCATACACATATACTCACACACAGATTTCTGGAACTTTCCAACCACAGTGTAGCACACGTGACACGACCCCTGTTTCACCAGAATTTAGGAAGCAGAGCTCAGAAGGAGGTGAGCATTAGAACCGACAGGTAGTGGAGAGAGTGAACAAGAATAGGGGCCCAACTAGACTTATTATATTGTCTCTGTAAGACATACCCTGCTCAACTTAGATTTTCTCTGAAGATAATAAATTAAGATCAACTCACTGTATTCATCTTTAATTCCTACTACAAGAATCGAGAATGACAACTAAACAACAAAACTTCTCTACAAGTTACTACAAAGTCTTTTATGACACCAATGCTTTGGTCGGTATAAAAGTTAGAACAACGACAGTCAAATGGACGGCTATTTTCCTGTGTGATCTAATAAATTGTATAAATAATCCACTGTTCATTTCACTTCCAATTAGGGAATTCTTATTCATTCTGGTTCATTCAGGTCCACCGTGGTCGAATCAGGTCTCTTCAAATATACCCATGATATTACCGTACCGATTATCAGCTCAGATGAAGTTGTTAGTTATGGCAACTTAATGCACTTCACTTTTTTTTTTTACATGTTCAGTGTTACCAACACCAGAGAGGTAGCGCCGAAAACAGGAGAGTGCAGCCTCATTCACTCTCATTAAGTCTTTCAGCTGTCCTGTGTGATTGTCTACACGAAGCACTTTTAACCATCCATGAGCAGGCCCCAGTTATGTACGGTTTACCCCAATCGCTTCATTTAATGCCTTTTATAGATGTCTGACAGAGAGACATATACTATTTCATTTAGGCTTACTCTGTTCCTCACAAGCCATTCCCCCTCCATGATGTTCAGACCTTTATGATTCAAAGTATCTTTCATGCTCTTCTTTTACCTTCTCTTTGGCCTCCTCTATCCTCCCCCTGCCTCCGTTACTGATCTCTATCACACCGTGATCAATCATACATCAAATTTTTTCATATGGCCACATCATTAGAACACTCTTTGTCTGCGCTTCCCATCATATAACGTCTGCTTCCACACCTCTCTCTGAGTAATTTCTATCCCTGTCACACCTCATTCCACACAGACAGCGTGGACACTTCATCTCGATTACTTCCATCCTTTTTCGGTCCTTAACATTCAAGATACAAGCCTCATATCCATATGACATTGTTGGTATCACTATGCATTCATACATACCCATCTTCAGACTGAATTAGGTTAAATCAGGTTCTGTAAGGCCAAGTAAGTTCACTTCAAGGCAGTTCAGATCGAATTTTATCTTAATTCTTCTCCATTTAAGTTCATGCAGGCCCAGTTTTGCCATTCAGACCCTTCACATCCAACAGGGTCCAATTTGATCAATTCAAGTCAATTCAAGTCAATTCTGAAGGAAAGGGAGGTAGCCGAGACAGGACGACACACTCCCCATTTACTCATCCATTCAAACACATTCATTCGCATCTTAGCCCCAAGGGGAGAACGGACAGATCTTCACCGCACCACACCGCACAAGGGTCAACTGCGCAATGCAATCAGTGACATCCGCAGCAGGGCCCGACAGCAGAGCTGGTTTACCCCTGCCACATCATAACAGACCCATCCCCTTACCCGCACCTGACCTGACTAGCTGATCCGACCAAATGCGGGAGAATATCCCCTCAGGGCTGCGTCATCACTTATTCATTCACAATTTCTCTCCATTTATATATATATATATATATATATATATATATATATATACACACACACACACAAGTATCCTCGCGTCCAACACGGTAATATTGTCATGCATGGGTCACGTGTTGGACCAAAAACGTGTTGGACTAACAATAGAGCTTATGGGGAAAAATGAATTATGTCAGCAACCCTAGGAAAAGTCACCCTAAATACCTACCATATACCTATACATCTATTGGTACTATTGTAATTATAATAAATGGTACTGTGCTATGAATGATAACTAACCTTTTAAGATAGTGTTGGTGGGCTTGCTGGGAATGGAAGGTGGTATCCAAGGCTGTAGGTAGTCCTACTGGGTCCCCGGAGGATGGCTGCTGGCGTCACTAGCGGGTAATGGCTGTTGCTCCTCCTCAACCTCCCTCATAAATCCATCGAAATCACACTCAGAATCACTATCTTCGTTCAGAGCCATGGAAGGTCCTGCTTCTGCCTGTCCTAGCACTCTGTAATCCTCGGCAAACATGCTTCTCACACTGTTGCCAGAGCCCCGTCTCGTGACTGTGGAAAGTGATCGCTGTCGCTGACTCGGTAGAGAATAAGGAGAAGCAACTTTGTTTATAAACTGGTACACACGCCGATGAGAAGGGTTTCAAAACGATTGATATTTATTCTAAAATATTAATATGTATTCAGTGTCAGGCTAAATGTTCAATGCTGTAGTACGATACATTCTCTGTCGAGTCGCCCGGGTTTTGGTCACACTGTTTTGACCGTCGTATCCTCGGCAGGAATCCATCCAGATAAATTGCAAATGCCCGTGGTATCGTCGGCAATTTTACCACGTTACCGTTCCAATTTACCATCGTATCCTCGGCAAACCTGGTATGAAGTGCCGTGTGATAGCCTTCGGCTGCCAGGATCTTGTCTTGGTTTTTTATTATGGTCCTCACGTTGGCTTCATTCATGTCGTAGGCCTTGGCAATGTCAACTTTCCTCTCCCCTTTCTTCTTCCTCTCGATGCTTTCTAGCTTGGTGGCCTGAGGGAGGTGCCGAGGCTTCTTGGGGTTCTCAGAAGGCTTCCTAGGCATCGTGAGCAGGGTAAAATGCAGTAACAAGGGCAGAAAATGCAGCAAGAAAAAAGCACCTTCCAATGCGAATTATGCGACTGAGTGGCGCTGTGGCGGGAGAAATTTAAACAAAACATCACGTGACGACAGAAGCGTTTTTAATTGGGCGGCATCACGATCACGTCACGATAGCGGGCAGGGAAGGCTACTTGATCAGAAGTTTTCATTGCCTATCATCATCATGGGAATGTCCAGTATGACCGTGTTGGACCAGAGGTGATCGTGCTAGAGGGGAACTCTGCGGATTTCGCCCACTTCTCGGAGCTCTGTGCGTGTTATGCTAACACACTCGTGTTGCAGTAATTAAATTGTACTAAATAATACTAATTATTTGCTCTCCGTGCTGGACGTGAATCGTGCTGGACTAATGCGTGTTGGACGCGAGGGTACTATATATATATATATATATATATATATATATATATATATATATATATATATATATATATATATGTAGAGAGAGAGAGAGAGGTCCAGATGATGATGATGATATATATATATATATATATATATATATATATATATATATATATACTGGCCCAATGATTTTCGAGACAGGCCCATGTGAGTTCAGGTCTTTCAGTACATTACAGTTTCCTTCTGAGTCACTCAGATTTTTCAGGCCAACAGAGATAACTTCAGGCAGATCCACGGAGAGGTACGCAAGCAATCAGCACTATCCGTGCAGTAGCTTCTAAGAATTTGACGACTCAGGTATTTCAGGTCCTTCAGAGCTTCTCAGGCTGATCATACAAATCAACGTATACATCTTTTAATTTGGACCATGCCTATAAAATCTCGCGCAAAAAATCAACAGTATCGATGCGTTGGTTTTCGAGATATAAATCGAAGGAAAATGAAATTGCGAAATGGGATATGGGCACCAAAGAAATCCTCCAGTATATATAAAGCAAACACTAAGCATGGGTAATCAGGCTCTGATGCAATGTACAATTGCATTCGAATAGTTTATGTGTAACTGAGAAAACGAACTTTTATAAACTGCGAATGCGTTTGTCATCAATCATGCAGGGCGGTACCCCTAAGGTGGATGGAAAGCTGATGACAGGGAGAGCTGTAACTCCCGTTTCATCAGCCCTCGGGACTAGCTCCTGACCATCCCCATTTGGTGAACTTTTTCAGTGTTTCAGTAACACAGAGAGTAGGCCAGCATGCTCCTTAATACAAGTTCCTCTAACTGTCAACACCAAACTACATGCACATTACAAACTTCACTTCCTATTCAAAAATTTACAAAAAATAAAAATAAAAATAAATAAATGGAAAATAAAAAATGGCATATACTGTACTGACCAAGCCACGGAGCCCCCGGTGGGCTGGGGACCCTCAAAGCCCCCACCATCCACCCCTCTCTTGTTGACGACCAAGCGAGATGCCTGGAACCACTGTATGACTCACTTCTTCATTTCTGCAACATTCGTGGCCTTTCCTCTAATTTTCTGTCTGTTGAGCACCACCTCTCGTCCTCTAAACCTCACCTTCTCTTCCTAACTGAGACTCAGCTATCTGAGGCAACTGACAGCAAACCCTTCTCTGTATCCTCCTAGTTTCTCAATACCCATTTCAAAGTCAAAAGTGGCTGTTGTGTATACATACGCAACGACATACTGTGCTCTCGTATTCCTGAACATGAATCCTCTGAAGTCTCTACTCTCTGGTTTCGACTTTCCTGTCATTCTCTGACTAAATATATCTGTGCTGTTTACATATCCCCTAATGCTAGAGACTATGAAAAGTTCTTCGACTATCTTACTTCTCAGATGGGACACATCCTACCCATTTCTTCTTTCTATGAAATCTCCATTCTAGGAGATTTCAATGAGCACCACCACCTTTGGCTCTCCCCTCCTTTCACTGATCCACCTGATGAACACGTCTACATCTTTTCTATCCTTCATGAATTATGAATTAAAGCAGCTTAAATAGCACCCTACCCTTATCCCTGACAGCCTTGGAGAGAGTTCCAACATACTTGACCTCTTCCTTACAACTAATCCTTCTGCAAATGCTGTTAATCTTTCTTCTACAGTAGACTCCTCCTATCACAACCTTTTCACCTTAACCTGTCCTACTGCTCCAGTATGGCTTGTGGACCCTCCAGAGAAGTGTCAGTTGTGGCACTTTGGAGCTGTTGATTGGGAGGCCTTCAGGCAATACTTCTTTGATTTTCCGTGGAATGCTTCCATGACCAAGAGCCATCTGAATGTGCCTTGTGCATTATAGAGGTTATTCTCTCTGGCACGGAAGCATACACTCCTTTCTCATATCCTTTGACTAATGCAAAAATAAACTTGGTTTATTCTAATGCTGTCAACAAGGAAAATGCCAGCAAAAGGTACCAGAGCCAAACCACCCCCGAAACTCTTCTATGTTTCTGCCCGGAAACATGCTAAGTGTGTTCTTCACATGGCTAAAAATGATTTCATTCGTACTAAATGCTTTAAGCTCTCCAACTCGAATTCTTCTCGCTCCTTCTGGCACCTTGCCAAAAACCTTTCTAACAACTTTACGTCAACATCCTTCCCTCCTCCTTTCCACTCTGATAGCTCTGTAGCTATTTCTTCTACTGATAAAGCAAAACTCTTCTCTCAGACTTTCTCCTCCAATTCCACTTTAGACAATTCTGGTGCTGTTCTTCTATCACTTCCCCCTTCTGACTTCCCCATGGCTGACATTAAAATTTCTTCAACTGACGTATTTTCTGCCATCATTGGCCTCAATACTAATAAGGCATGTGGTCTGATGGGGTCCTTCCTGTTGTCCACAAGAACTATGCAACTGTGCTTACACCCTGTCTAACTAAACTCTTTTGCCTTTGTCTATCAACCTGCACATTTCCTTCTTGCTGGAAGATTGCTCTCATCCAGCTTGTCCCAAAGAAGGGTGACCATTCCCGTCCCTCTGACTATCTCCCAATTTCTTTAACATCCTGTGTTTCAAAAGTTTTTTAGTCTATTTTTGACAAAAATAATTTTAAAGCATCATTCCTATCACAACCTTCTTTCTGATCGTCAGTATGGGTTCCGCCAGAGACGCTCCACTGGCGATCTTCTTCATTACCTTTCAGTCTCCTGGTCATCCTCCTTTTGGGACTTTGGTGAAAGCTTCACCGTTGCACTTGACATCTCAAAGGCTTTCGATCGAATATGGCATAAATCTAATTTCCAAACTGCTCTCCTATGGTTTCTATCCATCTATCTGTGCTTTCATCTCTAGCTTCCTTTCAGGTCGTTCTATAGCTGCTGTTGTAGACAGCCACCGTTCTTCTCCTAGAGCTATAAATAGTGGTGTTCCTCAGGGCTCTGTCCAATCACCAACTCGCTTCATTTTACTCATCAGCGACCTTCCAAGCTGTTAATCTAACCCTATCCATTCATTCCCTGATGACTTCACCCTTATCCTTTCCATTCGCTTCCCGCAGCGTCCACCTCAGCAATTACTTCAAAAAACAAGGGATGAGGCTATGGCGCACCTAATGTTTGACTTGGCTGATATCTCTGACTGTCGTAAAAATAATCTTTTTTTTTTTTTTATGCATTAAAAACTCAGTTCTTACATCTATCAACCCGACAAAATCTTCCACAGGAGTACCCTCTAGTTTTTAACAGTACTCAGCTCAATCCTGAATCATCTTTAAACACACCTGGGATTTCATTCTGTCCGTATTTATTTTGGAAAGAGCATACTTCCTGTCTTGTAACACCTACTTCCAAGAGATTAGGTGTGCTAAGCCGACTCTGTGCCTTCCTTATTCCGCATAGTTGTTATCCTTATACACGGGTTTTATTTGCCCCTGTGTAGAGTACAACTTGCATGTGTGGGGAGGCTCCCCACGTACAACTCTTCTCAACTAGGTGGAATCAAAAGCTTTTCGCCTCCTTAACTCTCCTCCTCTTACTGGCTCCCTTAAGCCTCTGTCTCTTTGCCGCACTGTTGCATCTTTATTTCTTTTCTATCTCTACTTCAATGGTCACTGCACCTCTGAACTGTCTGCTTGCATCTCTCGACCACTACGGTGGGTGCGTAGCACCCGTCTAGCAACAAACTCTCATCCATTTTCTGTCCAACTTTCTAAAGCAGGAGTTAACCATTACTCTCAGTCCTTCATGTATACAACAGGTCAACTCTGAAACTGTCTCCCTCTGTATATGCCTACTTGCCTATGATCTCCAGTCTTTCAAATGCAGTGTGTCCAGGCATCTAGAAACGAACAGATCTTGAATTTGGCTTTCTGTTATCTAGTTTTTGATTTTTCTTGGAGGGAACAATTTCCTGGCTGCTGGTCTTTGGTTCCTTCTTCTTTGCTTAAATTCACACACACACACACACACACACACACACACACACACACACACACACACACGTATACATACATATATATATATATACATATATATATATATATATATATATATATATATATATATATATATATATATATATATATATATATATATATATCATCATCATCCGGACCTCCTTTACCACCCTAGGGTGAGAAGTACCAACATCCAGACAGCCCAAATTTGTCCAGTCTTATGGGCCACGCTTCCATTCACACGACATTAAAGCCCCCGGAATCCTGGCTCTGCTATCACCAAAACGCTCACCACGTTCTGTTGCTTCACATAAACGTATCCGATAGAGTCAATCCGGACGCTGTCACGTTAAAAACGGGCGTCAAATCCCTGATCTTGCACTTCTTGTCACAATATTCATCCGGCCAGCTCGATCTCTTGTCAGTCCTCACTGACTTCCAAACCTCTCTTTCTCACCATCTCCTTGGCCTACCTCGCCTCCTCCCTCCTTCAAATTCCCTCAGATATACCCCTTTCACCACTCTATTGTTATCCATTCTCTCCACATGACCATGCCACCTCAGTACACTCTCTTCGATTCTGGTGTCAACAGACTTCCTCACTCCACATCTTTCAC